>NC_137032.1:24275857-24348357 GCF_032717465.1 Coenobita brevimanus | reverse complement strand
ATGGAAACTAGTAGCAAATCTAGCTCAGACAAAGGGACTGTTCCCTTTGAATTAAAATATACACCATCAGATTTAGATTATGCAGTATCAGTAGAAATGCCAGAAGCAGAACCAGACCAAACTGTAGGGGATATTGCAGTCCTTTCTGATCAATTGTCAGTAACAATTGCTGACAATCAGAAAGATGCTGTACTGTACACCAGATAAAGGGCTCTCACAGCTAGCAAACACAGAACACTAAATGTGTACCCAAGCTTAATTCTTGAACCTAATGAGATAGAGAACAAGACAACTGGACTTAGGTGGACTACACTTGGCATGTTTGACATAGCTAGGGAATACACACTAGGTGAACAATTTATGCATGTGGAGAATTGTGGCTGGATGGATTTTAAGTCTCCTCTCCTGAAACTTTACTCTCCTGTAAAAGCCTTCAAACCTGCTCATCGAGCATTGATATGAGCGAGACGTAATCCAGACGGGTGTATTGTTGATTACTGGTCCCGACTAGTGAAGCTATCTAATCGTGTTGCAAGTATTAGGCCCGTTTTTGGAGGATCTGTTATGTATAGAGCCATAAACTTATTCATGGAAATGTTAACCAACCATTAACCCGTCACGTCCCGAGCTATTTCGCATCTCCGACACCCCCCAATCCTGAGGTATTTTCGAAAATTTTTTTTTTGGCTAAAACCTCCACTTTTGGTCAGAAACATCGAAAATTCATAGAGAAATCTCTCACCTGATGTTTAAAATACTCGATCCAGGTAGCAGTACCTCCTTACCTTACTGGGATTTCTTACAGGCTGGCACCAAAGAAAACGAGTTCTGTGGGATGGTAACTATTTCACACCACTCATAAACGGTAGTTATTTATTTACTTGGTACGAATTTATATCTAGTACGAGAGTATATTGGTTTTCAAACAGTAATATAGGCATTATAAGCATTGTTTCACTCACTAACTCATCACCATACCTGACCTTTTTTTGCCACATTACCTGATCATCATTTCTGACTGTTTCTTCATCTAATGCTATGTAAACTTTGTCCTCCACATTGTCATCGACTGGGGAATCACTCTGGCCCTGAATGTCTTTATTGGCCAGGTCACTGGTAACAGGTGAATTGCCGAGACAATGGCGTGCAGGGGAGAGGGAGGTTATGCGGTGTAAGGCATTGTCCCTGCTTGGCATCTTGTAGAGGAATAGAGGAAGGTGTCCCGTGTATATGTACAAAAAATCACGTGCGAAAATTGAAAATTGTGCAAATTATGAACCTTGCAATTGTGCAATGTACCAGTACATCGTCGGGACTGGCAAATGCAAAATGTTGCAACGTATCCATATGTCGACGGGACGGGGCGGGTTAAATCACTATTGATGTTTATGAGTACGATGATCCTGATAAACTCGTGAATATGGCCACTCAATGAGGATAACGTAGCAAAGGAAAGAACGCATGATGCGATCGTGCATGTGAGTGAAGGTGAAGTCTTTGCTATAAGAGAGGGAAGATATTTATTGGGAATTTAACCTCTGTGGGCCTAGGAAAGTGTAACATATATGGTGCTACAGGTTACAGAGCACTCAGTTGCTGTGCCACAAGGCCGATCTCATGAGGCCAGTATAACAACTTGTCAGCTAAAGAAAGGAGAAAACTCAGATGTTTCTGTGGTGGTGGATCAGTTCACATGGCAGCTCGCTGTTTCTCTAAATAAGACAACCCATGTCAGGTTAGAAGATGTGATCATTGAAAGAATACAACTCAGCTCATCGCACCCAGCAGTCTTTGTCATGAGTGGACACACACACACACAAAAGTCTGACAATTGATTGTTACAACTCTGAGAAACAAGACGGATCTGGTAGTAGTCAGGGGAGCATGTGGGGAAATGAGGGATTGTCCTATGCTCTTACATATGGGGGCACACCGATCACTCATTAACCAGGAAACCTGTGAGAATTTAACTGAGACTTGAGTTAAGGCAGTATGTAGGCTGAATGCTAGTGTTTACAAGTGGTGATGAATTTGAAGCTGCAGGAGTAATAGATCTACCCATAGGATTGGCAGGCCATACTTATGAAAGTGAGTTAGTAGTGGTCAGAAATTTACCCTGTACAATTTTAATGATTTTAGGTTCTGGTTTCATTTTTGCTCATAATGTACAGTACATAATATCCCAGATCCATTGCACATAGAAATTGATAGGAAGAAGGTAGAATTATAGGTAAGAGTGAATGATCTTCAGATAGATAATGCTTAATCCCTGACCGTAATAGAAGCTGGCCTATCAGATAAACTACTGTACATCTCTGGATGCTGCACGATGAGTGAGACAGTGGTGGTAGATCTATTTATGTATGGTGTCATCCCATTAGAGACAGGTAGTTCTGGGTGGACACTTGGTTTATATTCCACAAGTCCTGTTAGTGCTTTTGCTGCTATGCTGTGGCCAGGGATACTGAAGATGGTCCCGAGTGAGGCGAGAGGAAAGTCTAGGGTTTATGTTGCCTATATTATCGCTACTCCTGACTGGACCAGTATATCTTGCTGGTATAGGGGAGGCACAGTGGAACCATTTGAGGAGCTAAGGTAGGATGAAAGCCAGGAAAACAAGCAAGACCATGTTACTAGTGTAACACAAGGGGAAGAAAGGTTGAGGAAACTAGATATGGTTATACACGAATTGTTTTCGCCACAAAGTTGGGAGAACGATGCCCTCAAACGCCTTGTGCAAAACATCATCATGTGTTCTCTGTTTGAAGAACCACTGACTACTAACACTCTATTTCCTACTCATGTGCCTGCCATGGGGCCTGTTGTGAATCGCCGTCCTCATCAAATATCAGTTAAGTATCTTGAAAGCCTTAGACAACAGTTAAATGACTTAAGAGAGCAAAATATACGTCCCTTTAGATCACCATATTGTTCACCCCTGGTCCCAGTGGCCATGAAAGTTGGTGGATTATGGATCTGTCTCAACTTTCGGCACTTGACTAAGCAGATAGTATTAAACCCCTTCCCACTTAATAAAATCACACTGATCCTTTCCCAGTTAGGAGAGAGTACTATATTAAGTAGCCTAGAACTAAGGCAGAGATACAATCATGCCAATAAATGAGTAACGACCACTGACCATATTTTCCTCACCAGACGGTCACTGGGAGTATAATAACCTACCCTTTGGCTTGAAACATGCCCTTGCCGCATTCCAGTAAATAATGAATGAGGTCCTGCTTGGTTTCACGAGTCGTATCAGTCATACTGAGGAGTAGACTGTAGCACCAGTCGAGCAGGGCAGTACTCCCAAGGTGAATGGAAAGCTGATGACAGGGAGCGCTGGAACTCCCGTTTCATCAGCCCTCGGGACTAGGTCCCAACCATCCCCCTTTGCTGAACTTTTCATTGTCTCAGTAACACAGAGAGTAGACCAGCATGCTCTCCAGTACAAGTTTCTCCAACTATCAACACCAAATTACATGCACAGTACACACCACACTTCCTTCTCAAAATTTTCAAAATGGCGTCGAATAACATAGCCTCAGTGTCCCCAGGGGGGGTGACCATAAATGCCCCCACCTTCAGCCCCTCTCCTGGTGACGACTCAAGGTGCCTGGAACCACTGTCTGACTCTCTTCTTCTTCATTTCTGCAACATTCGTGGCCTTTCCTCTAAATTTCGCTCTGTTGAGCACCACCTCTCCTTCTCTAAACCTCACCTTCTTTTCCTAACTGAGACTCAGCTGTCTGAGGCAACTGACAGCAAACTCTTTTCTGTATCCTCCTACTTTCTCTACACTCATTTCAAAGCCAAAGGTGGCTGTTGTGTATATATACGCAACAACTTATCTTGCTCTCGTGTTCCTGAACTCGATTCTTCTGAATTCTCTACACTCTGGCTTCGGCTTTCCTGTCATTCTCTGACTAAATATATCTGTGCTGTTTACTTATCTTCTAATTCTACTACCAAAAATTATTTGACTATCTTATTTCTAAGATGGAACACATTCTATCCATCTCTCCTTTCTCTGAAATCTCCATTCTTGGAGATTTCAATGTTCACCACCACCTTTGGCTCTCCTCTCCTTTCACTGATCCACCTGGTCAACAAGCTTACGACTTTTCTATCCTTAATGGCCTAGAGCAGCTGGTACAGCACCCTTCCCGTATCCCTGACCGCCTTGGAGAGAGCTCCAACATTCTTGATCTCTTCCTTACAACTAATCCTTCTGCTTACACTGTTAATCTTTTCTCTCCGTTGGGCTCCTCCGATCATAACCTTATCACCTTAACCTGTCCTATTGCTCCGGTATGACCTGCGGACCCTCCCAAAAAAAGTCGTCTCTGGCACTTTGGAGCTGTGGATTGGGAGGCCCTCAGGCAGTACTTCTTTGATATTCCCTGGAATGATTATTGCTTTCATGGCTGGGAGCCATCTGGGTATGCTTTGCGCATTACGGAGGTTATTCTCTCGGGCATGGAAGCATACATTCCTTTCTCATATCCTTTGACTAACGCAAGAAAGCCTTGGTTTAATCATGCTTGTTCTAATGCTGTCCGCAACAAGGAGAGGGCCTATAAAAGGTACCAGTGCCAACCCGCCCCTGAATCACATCTTTTATACATTTCTGCCCGGAATCGTGCTAAGTCTGTTCTTCGCTCTGCTAAAAATAATTTCATCCGTACAAAATGCTCTCAACTCTCCAACTCGAACTCTTCCCGCTCCTTCTGGCACCTTGCCAAAAACCTTTCTAACAACTTTACCTCATCATCCTTCCCTCCTTTTTTCTACTCTGATGGCTCTGTAGCTATTTCTTCTACTGATAAAGCAGATCTCTTCGCTCAGACTTTCTCCTCCAATTCCACCTTAGACGATTCCAGTGCTGTTCCTCCATCACTTCCCCCCTCAGACTTCCTCATGGCTAACATTAAAATTTCTTCAGCTGATGTATTTTCTGCCATTGCTGGCCTCAGTACTAATACGGCATATGGGCCTGATGGAGTCCCTCCTGTTGTTCTCAAGAACTGTGCTTCTGTGCTTACACCCTGCCTAGGCAAACTCTTTCGCCTTTGTCTGTCAACTTGTACCTTTCCCTCTTGCTGGAAGTCTGCTCTCATTCAGCCAGTCCCAAAGAAGGGTGACCATTCCCAACTCTCTAACTATCGCCCAACTGCTTTAACAGCCTGTATCTCAAAAGTTTTTGAGTCTATTCTTAATAGAAAAACTTAAAGCATCTTTCCTATCACAACCTTCTTTCTGATCGTCAGTATGGGTTCTGTCAGGGACGCTCCACAGGCGACCTTCTCACCTACCTTTCAGACTCCTGGTCATCCTCCTTTCGGGACTTTGGCGAAAGCTTTGCCATTGCACTTGACATCTCAAAGGCTTTCGATCGAGTCTGGCATAAATCTTTAATTTCCAAACTGCCCTCTTACGGTTTCTATCCTTCTTTCTGTGCCTTCATCTCTAGCTTCCTTTCTGGTCGTTCTATAGCCGCTGTTGAAGACGGCTATCGTTCTTCTCCTAGATCTATTAACAGTGGTGTTCCTCAGGGCTCTGTCCTATCACCAACTCTCTTCCTTTTATTCATCAATGACCTTCTAAGCTGTACATCTAACCCTATCTACTCATACGCTGATGACTCCACCCTTCACCTTTCCATTCGATTCCCACAACGTCCATCTCAGCAGTTACTTCAACAGGCAAGGGATGAGGCTATGGCACACCTAATGTCTGACTTGGCTCGTATCTCTGACTGGGGTAAAAATAATCTGGTTGTTTTTAATGCATCAAAGACTCAGTTTTTGCACCTATCAACTCGACAAAATCTTCCACAGGTATACCCACTTATGTTTAATAATACTCAACTTAATCCTGCATCATCCTTGAACATGCTTGGGGTTTCATTTGCTCGGGACTTGTCTTGGAAAGATCATATTACATCTCTTGTAAAAATCTGCTTCCAAGCGATTGGGTGTGCTAAGCCGACTCCGTTCCTTCTTTGCCCCTGCACAATTGTTGACTCTATATAGGGGTTTTATCCGCCCCTGTGTGGAGTACAACTCTCATGTGTGGGGAGGCTCCCCACATACAGCTCTTCTCAATAGGGTGGAGTCAAAGGCTTTTCGTCTCATTAATTCTCTCCCTCTTACTGACTCCCTTCAACCTATGTCTCTTCGCCGCAATGTTGCATCTTTATCTCTTTTCTATCACTTCTTCAATGGTCACTGTTCCTCTGAACTCTCTGCATGCATTCCTCCACTTCTATGAAGTTCGCGTAGCACCCACCTAGCAGCAAACTCTCGCCCCTTTTCTGTCCAACTCTCTAATGCAAGAGTTAACCATTACTCCCAATCCTTCATTTATGCAAGAGGTCAACTCTGGAACTATCTCCCTCTGTCTGTATTTCCTGCTCCCTATGATCTCCAGTCTTTCAAACACAGTGTGTCCAGGCATCTCGAAATGAATGGATCTTGAATTTGGCTCTCTCTTGTATTTTGTTTTTCTCTTGGAAAGAACAGTTTTACAGGCTCATGGCCTTTGGTTCCTTTTTCTTCACATAAAAAAAAAATACCCGGATGACAAATGTCTATGGTGAAGATAGTGAATCACATGTACAAAATTTTAATTAAGTTTTGTCTAGACTGGAAGGAACTCAACTTACTCTTAAGCTGCAGAAATGTAGTTGTTTCGGGGCTGAAGTGTCTTAGCTATGAAATATTATTTATGCTGAAGGACTGCAACCCCAGCTGGATATGGTCCAAGTCATAACTGAAATCGTAGTCCCACAGACGCCAAAGGAGCTGCAATATTTTCAAGGATTAGTTAATTAATACCATAGGGTCATAGATGGCTTCTCTAAGATTGCTTTGCCTCTCACAAGACTGTCTATCTATCTATCTATAGCCCGACACCCTAATCCCGCATAGGGTGGCCGCAGACCTCCAAGTCGCTCTGTCACCCACCATTTGACTACCCTCCCCCTAACTCACCCCCCACCCTCATATACCTCTCAACTCCATCCCTCCACCTCATCCTCGGTCTACCCCGCCCTCTCCCTCCCTCCACCTCACCTACATACACCCTCTTAGTCAGTCTTTCATTCTCCATTCTCTCCACATGTCCAAACCACCTCAGTGTATTTCTTCTAATCTTCTCAACCACATCCACATCCACCCCACAACGTTCCTTCACTTTTTCATTCGTCAACCTGTCCATCCATGTCACTCCACATGCTCCTTTCAAGTAACTCATTTCCACTGCTCTCACTCTTGACTTGTTCCCCTCCTGCAAGGTCCACGCCTCGCTTCCATACGTCAGGGTAGGGATCACAATACTATCATGCAGTGACTTCTTAACTTCCATACTCACCTCCCTATTTCTCATCACTGCTTTCAGTGAACGAACAACCTTCCTTCCCTGCTGTACTCTTTCACGCACTTCATCCCCCAAAGTTCCATCCTTACTCATCACACTACCCAAGTACTTGAATGCACTCGCACTCTCCATATCCTCACCATCGAACCTCACTCTACATTCTGTGACTTCATTCCTTTCAAACACCATAACTTTACTTTTGTTTATATTAACTTTCAGCTTCCTCCTCCTACACACTGTCCCAAATTCATTCACCAAACCTTGCAACTCCCATTCATCTTCACTCAACAATACTGTATCATCAGCAAACAGCAACACCGAATCTTCCAAATTTCACCCTCATTCATTAGAGCCACCCCTACATCCACTGCCCTACCCTGCAACTCCTTTACAACCCCATCCATGTATATATTAAACAGCCATGGAGACATCACACAACCCTGTTTCAGTCCCACATTGAGATCAAAGAACTCACTCAGCTTACCATCCACTCGCACCGTAGCCCTAGCTCCTTCGTACATATTCTTCACAGCATGCAACAATTTCCCATCCACCTCATATATTCTTCATACCTTCCGCATGCCTTACCTCGTGGGAAAAAAAGAGGTAAAGAGCTCTAAACAGAAAACAGAGTTGAATGAAGAGGGAGATATGACTTTCAAAGCTCTGAAGGGCCAGATAACAGATGATGTAGTTCTTAAGTTCCCTTCCTTTGACAAGCCATTCTACTTGACAACACATGCAAGCGGTACAGCAATAGGCAGAGTACTGCAGCAAAAAGATGATGATGGATTTCTCAGGGCACTAACATATTTTAGTAGCTTTGAATACGGCTGAGGTGAATTATGTCACTACTGAGCATGAAGCCTTGAGTATAGCGTATGTGCTACCAGTCAATCGACCCCTTATCCTGGGATACAAAGTGATTGTGCAGACAGACCACTGACCCCTCACATGGTTGTTTAATGTTATGGAACCCTCTGGAAGGATTGCTAAATGGCAAATTCAGGTTACAGAATCTAGTATGGTATAGGTGTTTCTTATCTACCCGGTCATCAGCATACAGCGGCTGATGCCGTGTCACGTCTTCATAGCAAGCCACAGGACAATGATATAGAGATTATACTGACTGTTGCAAAGATTGTGACTAACCCTGACACTGTCAGCTGGAACCTTGATGAACTGTCGAAGCAGCAAGATGCACATCCAATTTGTGGACTGCTAAAGTGGTACCTTCGCTGAGAAGCCGCTCAGGTCCCCAGACCGGCTGTCCCAGTTGAACAGTTTTGTCTCCGTCAGGATGGATTGCTTTTACGAAAAGAGACAAGAGCTTATGAGGCTAATGACTTACCACAGGTGGTTGTACATGAACAGTGTGTGCCAGCAGCATTACATTTGGCCCATCAACTGCCACTATCATGGCATGGTGGGACTAAGGTCACTATTGCGTGCACCAAGAGAATTGCATATTGGCCAAATATGACCACGGATATTGTCACTTTGTGTCGGCACTGCACACAATGCATTAGCTCTAAGAGGTCGGGGGACGCCCTGGCCCCCCTTGTCAGGTACCCAGATGTGCCGCCACCATGGGAGCAGGTCCATATGGATGTTATAGGATCGTTAAATATGTAAGAGGCAAGACGAAAGTACGTCCTCATGGTAGTGGATACACTGACTAGATTTCGTGTTTCTGAGCCACTAAAAACTAAAACGGGGGAGGAGATAGCCCGTGTACTTATTCAGCGGGTTGTATGCATTCACGAACTCCACAACTTGTCACTGACCAAGGAGTAGAATTCATGAATGCCATACTACGTGGAGTGGTGGAACTACTCAGTATGGGGCAAATCACAACTACACCTTACCACCCATCTGCAAATGGGCTAGTGGAACTGAGAACGTACAATGATCGAAAGTAATGCAAATCATTGGCACCGAATGATACATTTGCTTGCGTGGCCAATAATTCGGGATTAGTAGGTCAATTACGGACTCTCCATATTTCCATTTGTATCTGAGAGACTCTCAGGTCCCACATCAGACAATAAATGAATCCCAGCCTAACGATAATGTGGACGATACTAAGTACATGCTAGCAGCCATGGCAGCCTAAGGTTTTGAGAGATGCCAGCTGTACTTGGATCGAGCTAGCACAGAGAACCAGAATTTCAGAATTAAGAAGGCTGCTCCCAAAACTCTCTGTGTAGGAGGCAGAATGTATGTTCGTACGATTCCCAAGCGAGCAGTTGCTGGGAAACAACATCCACTTTATGCAGCACCTTATTGGGGCATGGAGCACATTAGTAACGGAGAAATTAAGGTACGTAGAATGAAGGATGGAACTGTCTTCAACCTACGCACTAATCATGTGAGAGTGGTCCCTGAAGCTTCTCTCACCACCAAAGATAACAAAATTGTTCGTCGCGTATATCCAGTACATGAGGCCGATGATAACGATGATAATGATGGTAAGAATGGTTCAAATGATTTCTCTGCCATACTGGTACATACACGAGGTGCAGGACGTTCATCTGGGGACAACTCGCTAGATAATCAAAGTTTTATGGGTGAAAGAGAGATGCAAGATACACAGGAAGTGCAAGACACACAAGAGACACAAGATATGGTAAATGAAGATGAAGTTGAAGCAAATAACCTGAATCGGTAGGGTGGAAACGAGATCGAGAGTAAGGTGAATGGAGACTGTGAATCCCCGGTTGACGCAGGGTCTCTGAAACCTAGTCGTTCGTCCTCCGCTTATGACCTTGAAGAGGCAATCCCAGCTTCCAGATATAGCTTAAGATCACACATGACAGTAGAAGACTTACCTCCATTTATGGATAGATCTGTCGAGCACACCGATGGGAAGACTACAACCAGCACTAGCAAGTAACAGAGATTACGTGATAGTAGCTATTATATTTTGTATCAGATTTTGCTGCTTGAAGTAATAGTGTCAGGAAATACTTGAGACATTGACCCACATATTGAGCAACCAACTCCAACAGGCCTTATTTGTTCTCTAGTCTCCAAGCTTACCTCGAAAGGATATCATTCATTATGTTACTACAGTATGAGCTGTACAAACCTCTTATTAATGCACAAGATCTTAGTGAGTCCATTAGATGGAATATAGATTACACGAACAATTCATCCTTGCTTGTATCATCACTGGAGGAAACCTTATCTTCATTCCAACATAACTGTGATATTAGATTTGAGGATTTACCAAAAAAATGTCATATATTTCTTGTCAAATGAACCACTGAACAGTCGTAGAACCAGGGGTGCGACTGATCAGATTTGTGGTATTGCTAATGCTTTATTTGGTATTGCAACTCAGGACCAGGCAGCCGAAATTCATGCCAGATTGGGCCAGATTTAACAGATTTTAAATATTACCATTAGGGATGTGTCCCATATGCAAGCTGCACTTATCAGATAACAGAAGGCAGCTAATATTTCGCATGAATAGTATAAGACTTTTCTCTATCAGAACCTTGCATCTGTAAGGCGAAGCTCGCATTTTTTAAGCTTTTCTTAACCTTCTGATAGCTTTGTCGGATATCATTGCCGATCATATGGGGATTAAATTAGATCTTCAGAGTGATGCAGGCTCCCCTGAGGGTAGATATTGTGCCAAATACATAAATGCTGGAAATTTTAAATAGTATCTTATTGACGAAGCTAGGACTTCCATTTCCTGCTCGTCTGAATACCTTTTCTTGTACACCCGAAGACCCTAAAAACTATCTCACCTTCGCCAACCTGGAGACGATGCCCGGTTCTTTCTGCCCTGAGGCTCTCCCTAACTATGAAGGGCAACATACGCACGAACATAAGGTGCGTTTTTGTGAGGCCTGAGGCTCAAGCCTGGCTTCGCTCTTTGGCTTAAGCCAAAGTGGCCCCGCAAAAACAGTACTCGAGCCGTACTGACGAATGTAAACAAACACCCTGGTCAGCTGATGACGCAAAGCAGCATGGCAGATATTAGAGAATCAGATATTTTCGATCTAAGCAGTAGTTCTTCCCTCCAGATGGGAACTTTTCCGTTGTCTGCAGAGACACAGGAGTCTGCGACTGTTGTGTCCACTCTTGTAGAGGAATACATGAGCCAGATCACTGCGTTGTCGTCTTTAATGGCAACAGGCACTAGGTACATAAAGCAGCTATGTTAACCACTGGAAAGATGAAGGGCATTATATAAGGAAAGCTTTAAGTTTACAAACTTGGGGTGCTTGTTGAGAACCCTAGGAACAAGGTACTCTCAGTGACAGTGTATGGGAAAGTAGACAGAACTCTTATTGATATTATGGTGTAGTGCTAGCAAGCTTAATAATAATGCTGGAGACAACACATTTGTGACCATCATGTTTGTAATGTGGTCAAAAAGTTATGTTGTTGATGGTAGGAAACAACTGGAATCATGGACTGGTTTGGTTTTGATATTCGTAAGATCTAACACATATCAAAAGTTTGGTGAGTAAAAGTCTGATAATAGGTTATTGCTTCATTATACGTACTTATTTGGCTTGGCAGCGCCAGTAAATTTACAGCCATTGTTTTACTATTAAGGAAAATCAAACTTCCATAATTGTCTGAAGCAGATTGTATAAGGTGAACATACCCCAACACAAGTATTTCCACATTTTTACCTTCCACTTCCCATCTACACATTTGAAAAAAAAAAAAAAAAAAAAAACAATTATGGTTGTATTACTGGTTAGATCATGTCAGGAGTATGAGTTTAAGGCGGTTTTTGATAAGTGTCTGTTTGTGACTAGGTAGCTGAGAAGAGGCTTCATAGGCCAATAGTTTTCTTGGCAGCAGGTAATGAGTTTGTCATATTTTGGTAAGGACGATGATGAGCCTAGGCAGCTGACTATATGTTGGTTGGATAAAATTTGAATGTAGGATCATCCAGACAAGAGTTTGGCATGCCTTATTCAGTTTGGTAGAAGATGAGCTAACTTCATCATGCAGATGTTGCACCTGCCAGATTTATATATATATATATATATATATATATATATATATATATATATATATATATATATATATATATATATATATTTTTCTTTTGGGTGCAGATGATTGGCCATTTAAATATTAAGTTGGCCAACAAGCTGTATGAGTGCATGTCTGGTTCATTCAGGTGTGCATGCAACAGGCAGCACTCCCTGTATGTTGCATGAACTGTACCTGCATTATGAACTCTTTATCAGTGCATACTTTCAGGGGAAATGAATTATCAAGATGATATTCATTTGTGATAACAACGTATTGAATGTGTGGGGAATTTCTGCCATAGGGTCACATTGCCTTGTGATTAATGGGCATCTGGTAGTGCTCATTTCGGACAATTTTTAGATTCGCACAACCAGAGATTCTTAGAAACATAAGTTTACCAAATAAGTTCTGGGCCAATATAGACCATTTTTCATTCTATGCACTTTGCTCGAAAATGAATAATACTTGCATTAGGTTGAGTTGGGTTGGGTTAGGTTAGGTGGTTAGGTTACATTAGGTTGGGTTGGGTTAGGGTAAGTAGTAGGCCCACAGTACATATTTTTTCATCAAACCTGACTGTTTCCTATGGTTTTGGGTGTCATTCTGTTCATTTTGACCTTTATTTCTAAAAAGAAATAGTGGATTCTAAGGTGATTGCAAAAATATTCATTCCTTTGAAACCACTGATTGGCAATAGATTTGAAGGGCAAAATCAAATGAATCACACCAAAAACCATTGGAAACACTCAGATTTGATGCAAAGATCAGTGGTTGTGTGAAATTAAAAATTGACCCTCATTTCCAGTCAGGTGTTCCCTTCAGTGAGCTACTTTGCTGTTAGGTCAATGTGTCCCCCCATCCCCTAAAAAAAAATATTATATATATTAAGAATATTAGCAAAACCATACTTTATAATTACATTATGTTCCTTTGGGTTGGTGCAGAGAATCACATGGAAAGCAGAAAGGCTTCAGTGATCACCTGGATCAGAAAGAAGATCTTGATTTCTTCAGAAATATGCGAGTCGCCAAGGAAACCTTTACTCTTCTCCTTTATTTTGTACAGAAGCAGTACGGACCAGTGTTCCGTGGAAGGACTCCTCCTGTTCATTAAAGTGTTCTCTCCACCTGTTCATTTTTTCTCCCCTCTCCATTAGTAATCTACCATTTTTATCTTTCACACCCCAACTAACTTCGTTGGCACCCTGCGTAACTCTCTTTACCTCTTTCCAGAACATTTTCTTACATTCCCTTCACTTTGCACTCAAATTTCTTCCAAATTCCTCATACACTCTCTTCTTACTCTCTCTTACTAGTCTTTTCACCTCTATCCTCCTCTGTACATATAACTCTCTCGTCCTCCTCTCAGCTTCTTCGACGCCCTTGTTCCACATCCACTCATTATATGCTTTCTTCTGCAAGAAAATAATTCATTAGCATTAAAAGTGTTCTTAGAACTGTATAAAAAAAAAAAAGGAGAAGCATGGATAAATAATATTCAGGAATATATGAAGGAAATCAGCATAAGATATACTAACCAACTGGACAATTTAAAAAAGGATGAAATAAAGAAGGTAAATTAATACGAAAAGAAAGAAAATGTTGAAGAGAACTGACAAACAAATCCTCAATTATATTTTATAAAGAGAAAAAATTAGACATTAAGGAAGAAAAACTTAATGAAAACACACAGGGTTCTATACTGCTGCACTGATGTTGCTCGAACACTTTAATATTAAACTGGAGAGCAAGGTATATTGGTGGAAATACGTATTGTGAATTATGTAACAAAACAAGAAGAAACTCTTGAACATTTCTTTAAAAATTGTAATGCGTTAAAATATATAAGAAGTAAATATGAGGTAGAAGAAGGCAATTTAGAGAACATACTGTTATTAACATACGCAAAAGAAGATGCAGATAAAAAATTCTACCACTACAAGAAACACCTCTGTGAAGTTTGGAACACTAGAAAACATAAAAAAAAAAAAAAAAAAAAAAAGACAACGAACAACCCAGTTCTAGTTCAACAGCAATACTGAGTGAACACCATCTGATCTGCACCACAAACGAGCTGTCCAATTCACTCTAACTACACATGTTCTTCTCTCACGTGCATCAACTGTAAATTCTAGCATATCTGTATATCAAAATCAATCGGTGCAAGCCACATACTCGTGGCATATTGAAAAAAAAATTGAGAACAGCACATACAACACAATGGAAGACGCCATCTTTGTTTACATATGACGTCACACTCCCGGGCTCGAGCTACCTCAAGCCAGCTCCAGGGGTGGATCGACTTGGCTCGAGTCTGGCTCAAGCGCGGCTCGAGTCCAGCTTGAGCCTGGGCACCGCAAAAACGGGAATGGACGTTTGGCTTAAGTCTGGCTTGAGCCAGGCTCAAGCCTGGGCCTCACAAAAACACGCCTATACTGTCATAAGCCCTCCATAGTTTCGGAACCAGTTATGTTAGTATTTTAAGCAACTTCACTAGGTTGCAGAGAAGTGATATTTTAATAATATAATACTCTATATCCTGTAGATAAAGAACAACAGCAATTTGCAATAAAGATTATAAATCTGTCTGGACATTAACAGACACAGAATTTGTGTGTGTGTGTGAGTGTGTGTGTGTGTGTGTGTGTGTGTGTGTGTGTGTGTGTGTGTGTGTGTGTGTGTGTGTGTGTGTGTGTGTGTGTGTGTGTGTGTGTGTGTGTGAGTGTGTGTGTATTCTTACCTAATTGTTCTGACCTAATTGTATCTTTACAGGAATGAGTCAAGCTCGTACTGTCCTGTGTTTTGAACCATTTTTATCATACATATATTTAATTTTATGAATAGTTTTGGCACACACTATTTCATTTGGCTGTGCATTCCACTGATCAATTGCTCTATTTGGGAAACTAAATTTCCTTACGTCTTCATCACCTCTCTTTCTGTACAGTTTTTTGCATTGTCCTCTTGACGATGCATCCCCATAAGTTATATACTCATTTACGTCTATTTTCTCATTTCCTGTGATGCAGTTATAAAACATATTCATGTCTCCCCTTTTCCTTCTCTCCCGTAATATTGGTAGGCTTAATTTTTCGAGTCATTCTTCATACCTTAAATCCCTAAAGCTTGGTGCCCACCTCATAGCGGCCTTTTGTACCTTTTCAATCTTATATGTATGTTTTTTTGAAATGTGAATTCCAGACTACCGATGCATAATCCAGAGATGATCTGACGAATGATGTTATCTTTCTCAGCATGTCTTCATTTACATGTGTGCATGCTACCCTCATATTAGCCA
Organism: Coenobita brevimanus; assembly: GCF_032717465.1. Classification (NCBI taxonomy): domain Eukaryota; kingdom Metazoa; phylum Arthropoda; class Malacostraca; order Decapoda; family Coenobitidae; genus Coenobita; species Coenobita brevimanus. The sequence continues at coordinate 24,332,667 of NC_137032.1, read as the reverse complement.
ACAGTGTGTACATGTTCCTTACTTTTTCATTTATGTGGTCAGCCGGTGATAGTCTGTTATTGATAATCACTCCTAAATCCTTTTCCGTTTCTGATGTGAGTAGGGTTGAATTCCTAACTTATGGTCCCAGTCTGGTCTGTTTTGATTTTTTTACCAAATTTTATTACACAACATATGTCCACATTGAAATCCATTTGAATTTTATAGCTCCATTCATGATCCTTACCGGTTTTTAATTCCTCTTGTACCTTAATACAAGAGTCTGTGTTTGTAATATTCCTTTGTAATTTGGCATCAACAGCAAACATACTTAGGTAGCTTCCATTTCCAATGTTGCTGGCTGTGTCATCTAAAAACATAACTGGTGCCAGCACCGAACCCTGTGGAAGTCCAATTGTGACTTTTCTCCTTGAGTAATTTCTTCTTAGCACTAATCTCATTTCCCTTATTACTGAAAAATCTTGCATCCATTTGTAGATTGCCTTGGATTCCTCCTTGATGGTACAGTTTCCATAGTCTTTTTTGTGGTACGCTATCAAATGTCTTCTTGAAATCCAAATATACAGTATGCTGTTTACCCAACCATCTCCTTTCTGTATTATTTCTGCAACTCTTTCATAGTAGTTTAATAGTTTAGTAACACATGATTTTCTCTTTCTATAACCAAATTGTCATTCTGTTATCATATTGTATTTCCCAGGTGATTACCCAATTTCTTCGCATCAGTTTTTCTAGAATCTTGCTTACGACGCTGGTCATTGATACTGGTCGGTAGTTAAGTGGATTTTGTCTGTCCTTTCTTGGAAAGGGGTACAATGTTTGCTTTCTTTAAAATATCAGGTAGTTTACCTTGTCTTGGGGATTCTCTGTATATTAAATGTAATGGACTGCTTAGCTCTTTTGCACATTCTTTTAATATCCAACACGAAATCTTATCAGGGCCATTAGCTTTTTCTTTGTCTAATATCCTTATCTCTTCCTGGACCTCTTGTTTCGTCATAAGTATATTTGTTAATATGTGTGGGCATGCTTGTTCGTTTTCATCTGTCTTAAATGTACATTCTTTAGTAAAAACTGATTGGAAATTATTGCTTAGTACTTCACAATCATCATCTTCACTGATATAGATTTTTTCCTTCATCCATGATGGACCATATTTTATCTATATCTTTTGTTTTGCTTTAAATGTAGCTGTTTAACAACTTCGGCTGATCAGTACTTTTATTTGTAATGTCCTCAAACTGCCTTAAATTTTTTTTCCTTATTCCTGTATAATCATTTCTTGCCTGCTTGTAGTTCTTATACACTCTCTCACTTTTATGTCGTCTGTATCTGATCAACAGTTAATCTCTTTTTTATTTTGCATCTTTACCATCAATATTAAACCAATTCATTATCCTTATTTCCGTTTCTTTGTGCAGTGGGACATAAATCTGGACTCCTGTTTCGAGAAATTCACAGATTTTTTTTATATATATATAACGTTTACATCTTGTCCTCTTAGCTTCTTTTCCTAACCTATATCCTTAAAGAACTTCTTTAGGTCATAATAGTTGCCCTTTTTGTAGTTTATCCCAATTTTGTAATTGTCATTATCTCTACAGTAACTGTGTCATGCTATCATGAAACTGTAATTTGCATGGTTGCTTTTACCGAATGGAGAGTGATAGATTATAATGCCAATTTCATTTTCTTGTCTAGTAAATATGAGATATAATAATGAGGGGTCTTCTGGTCCTCTTTTCTTTGTGTGTGTGTGTGTGTGTGTGTGTGTGTGTGTGTGTGTGTGTGTGTTCTCCTTTACATGTGTTAGATAAAACTCCTGTATAAGATCCAAGAGCTTCTGATCCCAACAACTTTCATAGCTTCATACAATTACAGTATTCAACTTTATATTTTTGTTAAAATCTCGTGTTAGTATAATTCTTTCAGATTTTTCTTCCATTCTGCATAGTAGGGTTCTTAAGCTCTGAATTGTCTTTTCCGCCAGGTCTGCATATTCACCTCTATCCTGTGTGTTTGTCTTGGGTGGCATATATAAATTTGCCACAATTATTTTCACTTCTGATATACTGATCTCTACTGCAAGTAATTCTACTTGTCAGGGTATATCCATTTTTATCTCCTTTACTGAGAGGCTTTTCTCTGTTAGTATCCTAACTCCTCCTCCTTTCTTAAAATTTCTGTCTCTTCACCGAATATTGTACTCATCCAAATTTAAGGAGTCGTTTGATATTATTGTGGTTAATTTTGTTTCTGTTAGACAAATAATATGAGGCTCATTTGTTGTTATATAGTCTTTTATCTCCAATAATTTGGATATCATTCCATCTCCATTTGAGTACATCAACTTTGTCATAATGTTCACATATTTGACATTGGTTGAGTCTACTATCTTACTTTTATTTAGTCCCCGCTGTGTATGTGCCTTTTTTTTTTTTTTAAATTGCAATCCTACTACTTTGTAAACAAATTTACTTCTCTCTTCATCTGATCTTGCATCATTCTTTCTTTTTGCTTCTTCCCTCTTTTCCTTTAGTAATCCCATTCCTCTTGAGTTAGGCACCTTTTTATCCATACTTCTTTGTATTCCTCTGATTCCTTTAGTTTGTTAGCATTTTTAATACTTCTTCTACAGTGTTCGCACTTTGGAAGGTTACTTTCAGAGGTCTTGACTTGTTTCTCTCATATTTCCCCAATTACTTAATATCCTCTACATCTTTCTTACAGAGCTCCTATGATACTACTTTCAATATGTTGATTATATTTACCATCTTCTTGTTATCTCTGGTGATTCTATTCCATATATCTTCTTCATCTTTACCAGTGATGATAATACATTTGTTAATCCCAGCTGTTTCCTTTACCAGCCTTGGATTTTTTTCGTATGATGTCTTTCGCTTCTCTTGTCATGTCATTTGCTTCAGCTTTATTTATTTATTTTTTTTAGATCTTGACTTGTTGGATACTTCAGCCAGTGTATTTTGTATTTCTTCTGTGTAACTTCTCATCATTTAATTTGCCTGAGATATCTTTTCATCAGTGTCTCTGTTCTGTCAGATTACCTGCTTGTCTAATTATGTCTTTATCATTACTGTACTCATTCAAAACTCTCTCATGGGTGACTACTGTATTTCCCATTTCGTTCATTTTCTTTTTCAGAATATCTACCCCCCCCCCCGTAGCTCACCTATTTTTGCATCTTTCTGTTTAATTCCTTTACCAGTTCCTCATTTCTTTCCTTTTGTTGGTACAGTTCCTTCCTTATTTCATCCAATTCCAGTCTGAAAGTTTCCTCCAGTTTATTCACTTTCTCTGCTATGTATGTGTGTATGTTTATGTATGTGTGTGTGTATGTATGTATGTGTGTGTATGTGTGTGTTTGAGTGTATGTGTGTGTATGTATGTTTGAGTGTATGTGTGCGTATGTGTATATATGTATGTTTGAGTATGTATGTGTGTTTATGTGGGAATGTGTGAACGTGCGTGTGTATGTGTGTGTGTATGTGTATGTGCGTGTGTATGTGTGTGTGTGAATGTATGTGTTTATATATATATATATATATATATATATATATATATATATATATATATATATAGATAGATAGATAGATATATACAGATATATATATAGATATATATATATATGTGTGTGTGTGTGTGTGTGTGTGTGTGCGTGCGTGTGTGCGTGTTGTGCGCGCGCGCGCCAGAGAGTAAGAATTACCACAGCATTCGTATGTAGTTCAATTTGCCTTTATACTTTTACTTTGTTAACTACATTTCACACCTTCATGTGACATCTTAATATAATTCTCTCTCCAGCATAAGTACTGACTACATCTTGTGTTGCGGAAACAAACACATTTTTCACAAATATTTGTTTTAATATTACAAAAGTTACAATTTGTCATTTATAAATGTATGCAAAGCAAACTATTAGACGAGCATACTTTTATGGATATAAGAGAAAAATGGTCAATGTTTTGTCCAGCCACCATCGGCTGCTATGGCATCATGTCGTCTATTTGGCATAGATGTATTGCAAGAAAAACACTGTGTAAAATGTTTTTATTCATTATCATAACAAAACCATTATTTCCCAAGATGGATGATGGAAGAGTGGTTGAGACAATGCGAGTGGGCCTTACTCTCTTGTCCTTGGATGAGGGAAGGGTGGAGGGTAAACGAATGAATAGGAACGAGGGAGGGGGGAAAATGAAGCTGGGGATGCGGTGGTGCCACATATACCAACCTGCTCGTCGAGCTGGTCGCTACGATTTTTGCTGGAGACTGTACAAACAAAAAATTCAAGGTGAGTAATGCTTTGTTTTATTACGTCGCGCGCGGAGGACCGTACCGCCACTGGTCTCACAAAGGCCTGAGTCACCTCAGCCCAACACCTCTGGCACGCTTGACCTTCCCCACGGAGATTCCCCACCTCATTTTAGTGTTTCCTCCTCCCTTATTGGTAGTGTGGGGATGAAAGGAAAGGGGAAGGGGAAAGGAAAAGGGAAAGGTAGGGGGGGAAAAAGGTGACAGTCGGGAGGAAGGTCAGGAGGAGGGAAGTATTCCCCAGGTGACCTCCAGTTTTCCTCCCCATCCTGAAGATGGGGACAGTGGATGGTGGCGATGGTGAAGCAAAGGATGAAGTGTCGTGGGAGAGGGAGGATGGGAGCAATTTTGTTCTCATTCACCAACCATTTACTTGTGGGGACACTTCAGGCTGTACTGTTCCTGAGTTGAGCCAATCCTCGAGAAGGATTGATTTATTCAATAGCTTTTTTACTAGAGGGTTGGTTCTCATAATCTGCGTACTTTCTAACACGCATGCAGGATTCTGCCGTGGCACAGCCCCACAAACACCCCATAGCCGGCTGTTTGATGTCGACATATTTGTTGACAAATTGTACCTATCCTGACCTTCATACTCTTGATGGGACTGAGAAAAAAGAATCAGTTACCTTTGTACTGGACTGTGGACCCCCTTACATCAACACCCTACTTTGGAAGAGTTATGAGGAGAAACAGATTCCCGTACATTCTGAGCCGACTCCATTTTAATGATAATGAGGACCCCAGCGCCGAATTCGCCTAGTGTTTGATCACCTGAGGGCACAGTTCTCGTCCTCTTTCTCTCCTTACAGAGACCTGGTCATAGACAAGAGTCTTGCATTATGGAGGGGGAATATTGCCTTCAGGCAATATATCCCAAGCATAAGACATTGCTTTGGTTTCAAATTTTTCATCACGTGTGACTGCAGGACTAGTCCTGTACACTGGTGCACAGACGGAAATTACGGACTGTTGGTTTGTCTGATTCAGTTGTGAAAACAATGATGCAGCTGTACCTTCATTGTGGGCACGCCCTGTACCTGGACAACTGGTACACCAGCCCACTTCTTGCTCGGTATTTGCAGCAGCAAGAGACTGGCATCTGCAGTACAATGAAAAAAACCAGGCGGCATATCGTACAGGTGGGCAGGAAACTGGAAAGGAAGGAAGTAGTGTTTCTTCAAGCCAATAATATCCTCGCCACTACCTGGCACCACAACCATGAGGTAAACCTCCTTTTGACCATTCATCGCGCCCTGATGCGTATCACAAAGACCATTGATTACCACAGTGCAAAACTTGTGTACATTTGGAAGCCTGAGGATGTAATTGATTACAATATCAATATGTGTCAGGTAGAGCTAGATCAGTCGGATACAAGGATATCAAGCGTCGAGAGTGCCAGGCCTATGATGAAATGGTACAAGAAACTGTTCTTTCACCTGCTGGATGTAACAGTTTTGAATGCTCACCTCCTCCACGCCAACACCACAGGATCCAGAGAGACTTTCGAGGATTTCATCAGGGAGCTGTGGAAGGAGCTGATTGGCACCCATGGTCGTGATTGTGCACCTAGAAAACATTTAACTTGTGGTGAAAATCCCCTTCACCTCACTGAACGTCATTTCCCAGAGTTAGTGACGGCGCTAGGTGTGAAGAGGAATCTCCATTGCAGGTGTCATGTGTGCCAACTTAGCACAGTATGACCAAGAAAACAGCGAAAGGACACACGTTACCAGTGTGTGGAGTATGATATGGGACTGTGCCTCACACCCTGCTTCAAAGAATACCACACCCTACTCCACTTCTGAACTATGTGGTGTGTGCGATAAAAGACGCAAGTGAAGTGTATATAACTGTAAATAATGATAATTAGCCCATAAGTAAGTGTAATATGATAAGAAACTAGTGTTAATGATATTATAATAGTAAATGAATTAAAATAAGTATATATATATGTGTGTATGTGTGTGCGAGAAAAATACTAAGTGAAAGGACACGGAGCAAATACCTTGCCTTGCGAGAAAAGAGAACAGTAGTGCGTTGAGTGTGTGAGAAAACACACCAAGAGTGAGTAGAGTATGAAATGAATTTTATGTTATGTGGAAAACAAATATAATGTACAGTATAATACGTATGGGCACATACTCCATTCTAGGAGATTTCAATGTTCACCACCACCTTTGGCTCTCCTCTCCTTTCATGGATCCACCTGGTGAACAAGCCTACATCTTTTCTATCCTTAATGACCTAGAGCAGCTTGTACAGCACCCTACCCGTATCTCTGACCGCCTTGGAGAGAGCCCCAACATACTTGACCTCTTCCTCACAACTAATCCTTCTGCTTACTCTGTTAATCTTTTCTCTCCTTTGGGCTCCTCGGATCACAACCTTATTACCTTAACCTGTCCTATCACTCCGGTACGGCCTGTGCACCCTCCAGGGAAACGTCGTCTGTGGCATTTTGGAGCCGCGGACTGGGAGGCCCTCAGGCAGTACTTTTTTGATTTTCCCTGGAATGATTATTGCTTCCATGGCCGGGAGCCACCTGAGTGTGCCTTGCACATTACTGAGGTTATTCTCTCGGGCATGGAAGCATACATTCCTTTCTCATATCCTTTGACTAACGCAAGAAAGCCTTGGTTTAATCACCCTTGTTCTAATGCTGTCCGCAACAAAGAGAGTGCCTACAAAAGGTACCGGAGCCAACCCACCCCTGAATCACATCATCTTTACGTTTCTGCCCGGAATCGTGCTAAGTCTGTTCTTCGCTCTACTAAAAATAATTTCATCCATACTAAATGCTCTCAACTCTCCAACTCGAATTCTTCCCGCTCCTTCTGGCACCTTGCCAAAAATCTTTCTAACAACTTTACCTCATCATCCTTCCCTCCTCTTTTCTACTCTGATGGTTCTGTAGCTATTTCTTCTACTGACAAAGCAGATCTCTTCGCACAGACTTTCTCCTCCAATTCCACCTTAGATGATTCCGGTGCCGTTCCTCCATCTCTTCCCCCCTCTGACTTCCTCATGGCTGACATTAAAATTTCTTCAGTTGATGTATTTTCTGCCATTACTGGCATCAGTACTAACAAGGCATATGGGCCTGATGGGGTCCCTCCTGTTGTTCTCAAGAACTGTGCTTCTGTGCTTACACCCTGCCTAGGCAAACTCTTTCGCCTGTGTCTGTCAACTTGTACCTTTCCTTCTTGCTGGAAGTTTGCTCTCATTCAGCCAGTCCCAAAGAAGGGTGACCACTCCCAACCCTCCAACTATCGTCCAATTGCTTTAACGTCCTGTATTTCAAAAGTTTTCGAGTCAATTCTCAATAGAAAAATTTTAAGGCATCTTTCCTATCACAACCTTCTTTCCGAATGTCAGTACGGGTTCCGTCAGGGACGCTCCACTGGCGATCTTCTCACCTACCTTTCAGACTCCTGGTCATCCTCCTTTCGGGACTTTGGCGAAAGCTTTGCCATTGCACTTGACATCTCAAAGGCTTTCGATCGAGTCTGGCATAAATCTTTAATTTCCAAACTGCCCTCCTACGGTTTCTATCCTTCTATCTGTGCCTTCATCGCTAGCTTCCTTTCTGGTCGTTCTATAGCCACTGTTGTAGACGGCCATCGTTCTTCTCCTAGATCTATCAACAGTGGTGTTCCTCAGGGCTCTGTCCTATCACCTACTCTCTTCCTTTTATTCATCAATGATCTTCTAAGCTGTACATCTAACCCTATCCACTCATACGCTGATGACTCCACCCTTCACCTTTCCATTTGGTTCCCGCAACGCCCATCTCAACAGTTACTTCAACAGGCAAGGGATGAGGCTATGGCACACCTAATGTCTGACTTGGCTCGTATCTCTGACTGGGGTAAAAATAATATGGTTGTTTTTAATGCAACTAAGACTCAGTTCTTACACCTATCAACCCGACAAAATCTTCCACAGGTATACCCACTAATGTTTAATAATATTCAGCTTAATCCTGCATCATCCTTGAACATGCTTGGGGTTTCATTTACTCGGGACTTATCTTGGAAAGATCATATTACATCTCTTGTAAAATCTGCTTCCAAGAGATTGGGTGTGCTAAGCCGACTCCGCTCTTTCTTTGCCCCTGCACAATTGTTGACTCTATACAGGGGTTTTATCCGCTCCGGTGTGGAGTACAACTCTCATGTGTGGGGAAGCTCCCCACATACAGCTCTTCTCAATAGGGTGGAGTCAAAGGCTTTTCGTCTCATTAACTCTCCTCCTCTTACTGTCTCCCTTCAACCTCTGTCTCTTCACCGCACTGTTGCATCTTTATCTCTTTTCTATCGCTACTTTAATGGTCACTGCTCCTCTGAACTGTCTGCTTGCATTCCTCCACCTCTACGACGGGCGCGTAGCACCTGTCTGGCAGCAAACTCTCATCCCTTTTCTGTCCAACTCTCTAATGCAAGAGTTAACCGTTACTCCCAGTCTTTCATTTATGCAAGAGGTCAGCTCTGGAACTGTCTCCCTCTGTCTGTATATCCTGCTGCCTATGATCTCCAGTCTTTCAAACGCAGTGTGTCCAGGCATCTCAAAATGATCGGATCTTGAATTTGGCTCTCTATTGTATTTTGTTTTTCTCTTGGAGGGAACTGTAACTGCGGGCTCATGGCCTTTGGTTCCTTCTTCCTCGCATAAAAAAAAAAAAAAAACTACCACATAAACGTAGAATAAGAACCATTACGAAAATTATATGGGCAATCCAACTCAGTCACTTGTCATAATGCGCCAACGTACATAACTATGCTTGGGAACACTTCCTATATCATCTATATACCCAACAAGAGTGTCCTTGCTCGAATTGCATAGTTACCGATGAAGAACATGCAGAGCTTCTGCCTCCTCTTGCTCCGTGGTGTCAGCAGGTGATGAAGTCTATGGGCGTTACTTCGAAGATTTCAGCCACCTGCTTAGCGAGAATCGACCTCAAAATCGACCTAAATGGCTTCTGTGAGTACTTTTATTGTCGTTCTCCATTTTCTCTCATCATTTCTAACCTATCTAGCAAAATAAACAAAGAAAAAGTCGAAAATTGGCCGGCATCACGGCTTTGTGAGGGTCCAAAGTCTGCTGGCACGCGACGGATTAATGATGTCACATACTGAGGATTTGTAATATCTTTCGTTTTGTAAGTATTCTGAGAGAAGCAATATTCACTTCAGTATGCATCCTTCTATCTTTCCTGTATTTATCTATCTTTCCTGCCCCCATCCCTCTATTCTGCATCCTTTCATCCTTTTTTTTTTTTTTTTTCCCCAGCCATCCTTCCTTCATCCATTTGTTCCATTTGGCATAGGCTACTCCCATCTCTCCTGCATTCATCTATCCTTCTTGCCTCATTATCTCTTTCTGTTTTCATCCATCCTTTTCTGTTACCATCTTGCATTCCTGATCGCGTCCTTCCTCTTGCATCCTTCCATCATTCTATATTCATGAACCTTTCCATCTTCCATCCCTCCATCCAGCTCACGTTCCTCATTTCATCTTTCCTCCCTCCTCCTTCCATCCTTCCCTATTCCTTGCATTCCTCCTTTCTTCTTTCTTCCTGACCTCATCCCTCCTTCCATCTCTCATTATTGAAACCATCCCTCCTTCTAATTCCATCCCTTCTTCCTACATCCATTTTCCTTTCCATCTTTCTTTACTCCTTATTGCTTTCATCCCTCCTTTCTGCTTCCAACCATCCCTTCTCCTTCACTTCCTTCTTTCTATGTTCATATCTCTTCCCAGCTTACATCCCTCCCTCCTACAACCATCGTCCTCCTATTTCCATTTTCTTTTGTTTATTTCATCCATCGCAGTTCCATCTTTTTTTTTTCCCCCTTCAAACTTTTTTCTCACATCTTTTTTCTCACATTTTCGTCTTTGGTGAACGGAGCCTCCAGATTCTTTTTCTATCGACAACATTTTTTACTCTCTTTCAATTCATTCCTCCTAAGAGGGAGGAGGGGGAGGGGAAACCGATGACATATATGATAGCACGTCCTGCTCATAGCTGGAAGAACTCAGCTTCGAAGTTAGGGTCTGTCAGACTCTTGAAGTGTCTGCCTCCTTCCACACACACACACACACACACACACACACACACACACACACATATATATATATATATATATATATATATATATATATATATATATATATATATATATATATATGCACGCGCGCGCGCGCGCGATGCGCCGAGCAGAGCAGACGCACATCACACACCACTCCGTACCTGGCCTGACCTGGCCAAGTGGCCATACCTAAATTAGTATCTTTATAATTATGAGTCAAGCTCTGTACCAAGTTCAACTAAATGGTGTCCTAATATAAAAAGAGGAAGTTTTAAGTAAGACTTGTTCAAATAGTAAAATAAACAAAGTAGCGCAGGAATGCACACAGTCAGCTGATCAGTTGTTTTGTCTGCGACTCTGCGCCAGGGAATGTAAGTAGAATCTGTGCCCTTAGTACCGCATGATGTCCACATACTTCAGTGAAACAAATTTGGAAAAGAAAAGGGATAAAGGTAGAACGCAGCATGATAATTTCTGCCAGGAACTGGTTGAAATTGAGATACACAATAAGCTGGTAGAACGGGTAAAGAGATTGGAGATGGCTTTTCAGAATGAAATGGATGAAATTTAAAAAACATTTGCATATGCAGAAGGAAGAAATAGACAAATTAGGAACGGAAGTCAACAAGAAAGACATAACAATAGATGAGCTGACATTTGAAGTGGGTTCACTTAGAAGGAAAATTAGTGAAATGGCAAGTACAGTAGTCAACCACGAGAGTATCATGAAAGAGTTCAAAAATGATACAGAGACAATTAGGCAAGTAAGCAGTCTGATAGATCAGAGCAGTGATATTGAGGAGCAGATATAAACAGGCAAGAAACGATTATACAAGAATAAGGAGGGAAGCCCAAAAACAGTTTGAGGAGGACATCATAAATAAAAGTAGTGATCAACCGAAGCTATTTTACAGCTACATCAGATTATGGATTGTATTTTATCTTTTGCTTTGGCTTTCTTTCTAATGTAGCTGTAAAATAGCTTCGGTTGATGACTACTTTTATTTATGATGTCCTCCTCAAACTGTTTTTGGGCTTCCCTCCTTATTCTTGTATAATCGTTTCTTGCCTGTTTATAGTTGTTGTATGCCCTTTTACTATTGTGTCTTCTGTACATATTCCACAACAAGTCTTTTTTTTCTTTTGATTATTTGGATTCAGTATTAAACCATTTCTTTGTTTTCTTTTCTGCTTCTTTGTGCTATGGGAAGTACTTCTGGACTACTATTTCATAAAGCTCACAGAATTTTTTATATATAGCATTTAAATCCTGTCCTCTAAGCTCCTTTTCCCAATTAATTCTAAGAAGTACTTCTTTAGGCCATGGTAGTTTCCCTTTTTATAATTAAGGCTCTTTTTATAACTTTCATTGCTGTTAACTATGTCATATGCAATCCTGAAGCTGCAATTTAGTACTGCATGGTCGCTTTTGCCGAATGGAGGGTGATACATTAACTCGTCAATATCATTTTCTTGCCTAGTAAATATAAGATCTAGCACTGAGGGTACATAGAGTCCTCTTTTTCTGGTGCTTTCCCTTTCATGTTGCGTTAGGAAAAACTTCTGCACGAGATCCAGGAGCTTTTGGTCCCAAAAGCTTTCTTGGCTTATTACATCTAGAGCATTCGAATTTATATTTGTATTAAAATCTCCAGTTAGTATAATTCTTTCCGATTTCCCTTCCATTCTGTGTATTAATGCTCTTAAACTCAGAATTGTACTTCATACCAGATCCTCATATTCGCCTCTTTCCCATGTGTTTGATCTGGGTGGCATGTATAAATTTGCTACAATTACTTTCCCTTCAGATGTATTGATCTTACTGCAATCAGTTCTACGTATAAGGGTATATCTCGTTCTATTTCTTTGACTTTTAGATTTTTCTTTGCTAATATTATAATTCCTCCTCCCTTTTTAAAGTTCCTATCTCTTCTCCATATATTGTATTCCTCTAAGTTTAGGATGTCATTTGATATCCTTGGTGTTTTGTTTCAGTTAGGCATATTATATGTGGTTCATTTTCTCTGATATAATCATCATCTCCAATAATATAGATACCATTCCATCTGCATTAGAGTACATCAACTTAATCATCTTGTTTACATTCTTGTCATGACCTGGGTCTACTACCTCCTTTTTATTCCCTCCTGTTTATGTACCACTTTCGAACATGGAATCCTATTACTTTGTAAAAAAAAAAAAATGTATTCTCCTCCTCAGATCTTCCCTCGTTCTTTGTTCTTGGTTCCTCCCTCTTCTCTTTTAGTAATTCCAGTTCTTCTTGAATTAGGCATCTTTTTATCCATACATTTTTGAATTCCTCTTTTTCCATGAGTTTCTTTGCATTTTTTTGTAGTTCCTCCACAGTGTTTACACTCTGGAAGGTTACCTTTAAGGGCCTTGATTTATTTCTCTCATATTTCCCTAACCTTTTGTGTTCTTCTGTGTCTTTATTACAGATTTCCTCTGATACTTCCTTCAATATGCTCATTACATTTGCCATCTCCTTTTTGTCTCTCGAGATCTTGTTTTTTATTTCTTCCTCCTCTGCACCAGTGATTACTATAAATTTGTTGATATCTGCTGAATATCCGACCAATTTAGGATTGTTTTGGATTATTCTTTTCACTTCCTTTTTAATGATTTTTTTCTTCAACCCTTGTTTCTAAGTCTTTCTTTACTTTCACCATTTCAGCATAAGTGGTTTCCACATTATTTTTGTAGCTTTGCATCACGTCATTTACCTGAGTTATCTGCTCCTCAATATCACTGCTCTGATCTATCAGACTGCTTACTTGCCTAATTGTCTCTGTATCATTTTTGAACCCTTTCATGATACTCTCGTGGTTGACTACTGTACTTGCCATTTCACTAATTTTCCTTCTAAGTGAACCCACTTCAAATGTCAGCTCATCTATTGTTGTGTCTTTCTTGTTGACTTCCTTTCCTAATTTTTCTATTTCTTCCTTCTGCATGTGCAACTGTTTTTTAATTTCATCCATTTCATTCTGAAAAGCCATCTCCAATCTCTTTACCCGTTCTACCAGCTTATTGTGTATCTCCATTTCAACCAGTTCCTGGAAGAAATTATCATGCTGCGTTCTACCTTTATCCCTTTTCTTTTCCAGATTTGTTTTATGAAGTATGTGGACATCATGCGGTACTAAGGGCACAGACTCTACTTACATTCCATGGTGCAGAGTCACAGACAAAACAACTGATCAGCTGACTGTGTGCATTCCTGTGCTACTTTGTATATTTTACTATTTGAACAAGTCTTACTTAAAACTTCCTCTTTTTATATTAGGACACCATTTAGTTGAACTTGGTACAGAGCTTGACTCATAATTATAAAGATACTAATTTAGGTATGGCCACTTGGCCAGGTCAAGCCAGGTATGGAGTGGTGTGACGTGCGTCTGCTCTGCTCGGCGCATCGCGCGCGCGCGCGCGTGCATATGTGTGTGTGTGTGTGTGTGTGTGTGTGTGTGTGTGTGTGTGTGTGTGTGTGTGTGGAAGGAGGCAGACACTTCAAGAGTCTGACAGACCCTAACTTCGAAGCTGAGTTCTTCCAGCTATGAGCAGGACGTGCTATCATATATGTCATCGGTTTCCCCTCCCTCTCCTCCCTCTTAGGAGGAATGAATTGAAAGAGAGTAAAAAATGTTGTCGATAGAAAAAGAATCTGGAGGCTCCGTTCACCAAAGACGAAAATGTGAGAAAAAAGATGACTGAGAATAGGACTAGAGTTTGAAGGGGGAAAAAAAAAAGATGGAATTGCGATGGATGAAATAAACAAAGGAAAATGGAAATAGGAGGACGATGGTTGTAGGAGGGAGGGATGCAAGATGGGAAGAGATATGAACATAGAAAGAAGGAAGTGAAGGAGAAGGGATGGTTGGAAGCAGAAAGGAGGGATGAAAGCAATAAGGAGTAAAGAAAGATGGAAAGGAAAATGGATGTAGGAAGAAGGGATGGAATTAGGAGGAGGGATGGTTTCAATAATGAGAGATGGAAGGAGGGATGAGGTCAGGAAGAAAGAAGAAAGGAGGAATGCAAGGAATAGGGAAGGATGGAAGGAGGAGGGAGGAAAGATGAAATGAGGACCGTGAGCTGGATGGAGGGATGGAAGATGGAAAGGTTCATGAATATAGAATGATGGAAGGATGCAAGAGGAAGGACGCGATCAGGAATGCAAGATGGTAACAGAAAAGGATGGATGAAAACAGAAAGAGATAATGAGGCAAGAAGGATAGATGAATGCAGGAGAGATGGGAGTAGCCTATGCCAAATGGAACAAATGGATGAAGGAAGGATGGCTGGGGAAAAAAAAAAAAAAAGGATGAAAGGATGCAGAATAGAGGGATGGGGGCAGGAAAGATTGATGAATACAGGAAAGATGGAAGGATGCATACTGAAGTGAATATTGCTTCTCTCAGAATACTTACAAAACGAAAGATATTACAAATCCTCAGCATGTGACATCATTAACCCGCCGCGTGCCAGCAGACTTTGGACCCTCACGGAGCCGTGATGCCGGCCAATTTTCGACTTTTTTTTTAAATTTCGCTAGATAGGTTAGAAAAGATGGAGAACGACAATAAAAGTACTCACAGAAGCCATTTAGGTCGATTTTGAGGTCGATTCTCCCTAAGCAGGCGGCTGAAAACTTCGGACTTCATCACCTGCTGCCACCACAGAGCAAGAGGAGGCAGAAGCTCTGCATGTTCTTCATCGGTAACTATGCAGTTCGAGCAAGGACACTCTTGTTGGGTATATAGATGATATAGGAAGTGTCCCCAAGCATAGTTATGTACGTTGGCGCATTATGACAAGTGACTGAGTTGGATTGCCCATATAATTTTCGTAATGGTTCTTATTCTACGTTTATGTGGCAGAAAGTATGTGCCCACACGTATTATACTGTAAATTATATTTGTTTTCCACATAACTTAAAATTCTTTTCATACTCTACTCACTCTTGGTGTGTTTTCTCACACACTCAACACACTACTGTTCTCTTTTCTCGCAAGGCAAGATATTTGCTCCGTGTCCTTTCACTTAGTATTTTTCTCGCACACACATACACACATATATATATACTTAACTTATTATACTTCATTTACTATTATAATATCATTAACCCGCGGCGTCCCGTCGACGTTCTTTAACGTCCACACGTTTTGTCACTGCCAATCCCGTCAACATACATGAACGTGAATCAATTGCAAGGTCCCTAATTTGCACAATTTTCAATTTTTGCGAGTGATTTTTGGTACGTATACACGTGACACCTTCCTCTACAAGATGCCAGGCAGGGACAATACCTTACCCAGCATGACCTCCTCCCCCCCCCCTGCATGCCATTGTCTCAGCAATTCACCTGTTATCAATGACCTGGCCAGTAAAGCCATGTCATGCCACGGTACGAAGTTCAGGGCCAAAGTGATTCCCCAATCAGTGACAATGTGGAGGACAAACTTTACATAGCATTAAGAGGAAAAAACAGTCAGAAATGATGATCAGGTAATGTGGCAAAAAAAAAGTCAGGTATGGTGATGAGTTAGTGAGTGAAACAATGCTTATAATGTCTATATTACTGCTTGAAAACCAATATACTTTCGTACTACATATAAATTCGTACCAAGTCAATAAATAAATACCGTTTATGAGTGGTGTGAAATAGTTATCCTCCCATAGAACTCGTTTTCTTTGGTGCCAGCCTGTTAGAAACCCAGTAAGGTAAGGAGGTACCCCTACCTGTATCGAGTATTTTAAACCTCAGGTGAGCGATTTCTCTATGAATTTTCGATGTTTCTCACCAAAAGCGGAGGTTTGAGCCAACAAAAAATTTTTCAAAAAATGGTCGGGATTGGGGGGAGTCAGTGTTGGAAAAGTGGTCGGGATGGGGCGGGTTAACACTAGTTTCTTATCATATTACACTTACTTATGAGCTAATAATCATTACATATTATTTACAGTTATTTACACTTCACTTGCGTCTTTTATCGCACACACCACATAGTTCAGAAGTGGAGTAGGGTGTGGTATTCTTTGAAGCAGGGTGTGAGGCACAGTCCCATATCATACTCCACACACTGGTAACGTGTGTCCTTTCGCTGTTTTCTTGGTCATACTGTGCTAAGTTGGCACACATGACACCTGCATTGGAGATTCCTCTTCACGCCTAGCGCCGTCACTAACTCTGGGAAATGACGTTCAGTGAGGCGAAGGGGATTTTCACCACAAGTTAAATGTTTTCTAGGTGCACAATCACGACCATGGGTGCAAATCATCTCCTTCCACAGCTCCCTGATGAAGTCTTCGAAAGTCTCTCTGGATCCTGTGGTGTTGGCGTGTAGGAGGTGAGCATTCAAAACTGTTACATCCAGCAGGTGAAAGAACAGTTTCTTGTACCATTTCATCACAGGCCTGGCACTCTTGACGCTTGATATCCTTGTATCCGACTGATCTAGCTCTACCTGACACATATTGATATTGTAATCAATTACAGCCTCAGGCAACCAAATGTGCACAAGTTTTGCACTGTGGTAATCAATGGTCTTTGTGATACACATCAGGGTGCAATGAATGGTCAAAAGGAGGTTTACCTCATGGTTGTGGTGCCAGGTAGTGGCGAGGATATTATTGGCTTGAAGAAACACTACTTCCTTCCTTTCCAGTTTCCTGCCCACCTGTACGATGTGCCGCCTGGTTTTTTTCATTGTACCGCAGATGCCAGTCTCTTGCTGCTGCAAATACCGAGCGAGAAGTGGGCTGCTGTACCAGTTGTCCAGGTACAGGGCGTGCCCACGATGAAGGTACAGCTGCATCATTGTTTTCACAACTGCATCAGACAAACCAACAGTCTGTAATTTCCGTCTGTGCACCAGTGTACAGGACTAGTCCTGCAGTCACACGTGTTGAAAAATTTGAAACCAAAGCAATGTCTTATGCTTGGGATATATTGCCTGAAGGCAATATTCCCCCTCCATAATGCAAGACTCTTGTCTATGACCAGGTCTCTGTAAGGAGAGAAAGAGGACGAGAATTGTGCCTTCAGGTGATCAAACACTAGGCGAATTCGGCGCTGGGGTCCTCATTATCGTTAAAATGGAGTCGGCTCAGAATGTACGGGAATCTGTTTCTCCTCATAACTCTTCCAAAGTAGGGTGTTGATGTAAGGGGGTCCACAGTCCAGTACAAAGGTAACTGATTCTTTTTGCTCAGTCCCATCAAGAGTATGAAGGTCAGGACAGGTACAACTTGTCAACAAATATGTCGACATCAAACAGCCGGCTATGGGGTGTTTGTGGGGCTGTGCCACGGCAGAATCCTGCATGCGTGTTAGAAAGTACGCAGATTATGAGAACCAACCCTCTAGTAAAAAAGTTTTTGAAGAAATCAATCCTTCTCGAGGATTGGTTCAACTCAGGAACAGTACAGCCTGCCGTGTCCCCACAAGTAAATGGTTGGTGAATGGGAACAAAATTGCTCCCATCCTCCCTCTCCCACGACACTTCATCCTTTGCTTCACCATCGCCACCATCCACTGTCCCCATCTTCAGGATGGGGAGGAAAACTGGAGGTCACCAGGGGAATACTTCCCTCCTCCTCACCTTCCTCCCGACTGTCACCTTTTTTCCCCCTACCTTTCCCTTTTCCTTTCCCCTTCCCCTTTCCTTTCATCCCCACACTACCAATAAGGGAGGAGGAAGCACTAAAATGAGGTGGGGAATCTACGTGTTGGGCTGAGGTGACTCAGGCCTTTGTGAGACCAGTGGCGGTACGATCCTCCGCGCGCGACGTAATAAAACAAAGCATTACTCACCTTGAATTTTTTGTTTGTACAGTCTCCAGCAAAAATCGTAGCGACCAGCTCGACGAGCAGGTTGGTATATGTGGCACCACTGCATCCCCAGTTTCAATTCCCCCCCTCCCTCGTTCCTATTCATTCGTTTACCCTCCACCCTTCCCTCATCCAAGGACAAGAGAGTAAGGCCTACTCGCATTGTCTCAACCACTCTTCCATCATCCATCTTTCTTGGGAAATATATGGTTTTGTTATGATAATGAATAAAAACATATTACACAGTGTTTTACTCCATAGTATAGTTATTTATACACCATGATCTGAATGCAGGGTGATATAGTAATATATTCGTACGATAATGAGGTCTGTAAGCATACAATTTATCATTTTGACGGTTGTATCTAGTCAGTGAGTAAATTAAACAGTCGGAAGCTATAAGCAGATGTTTGTAGTGGTCGGTGGTGTGCTCGTTCCTTTACTCGACGTAATCACTGTTACTTTACAAACTCTATTATAGGTTATTACCATTAGTTACTATTAATACCCCATGTGTGATAACAGCAAAGTGTTGCTGATAAGTAAACCACATGATCAGCATTATCTTGGTTATTGATGTCTTATTACATGTTCTAGGATAACGTTGGGCACAGGGACTGATGACTGCTTGTCTTGTGGTTAAACCACCTAAGCTGATCAAGCCAAGGCCATGATATGGTTGCTGGCATTACCAAAGGTCAGTCCAGTCAATATTTAGACGCCATTCACTGTTGCTGACAGTATTATAAGTATCAAGGTAAATTTCATACACAAGACAGCCAATAGTAGAGTGTGTGCTGACCCTGTGCACGCCATACATCCAGGGCCGGATTACCAGGTATAGGCAAATTGGGCAACTGCCCACCAGGCCATGGCCTGTCACAGGCCATTCCGACTTCCATAGCGGAATAATTATACGCTTTGGGTGTCCAAAAATGTGTCGTCACCCATCAGGCCATCAAGAAAGGCCATTATAGGTCATGCCAAAATTTCACTGGAAATAACGGAAAAAAGAGATCTATATGTTGCAAGTCAACGGTCTGCATTGCCTACCAGGCCACAGCATGGTTAATCCGGCGCCGCATACAACCAACCCCCTCCATCCCTTGCCTCAGCCATTTATCGCCACTCGCTCCAGTAAGAGACCCGCCACCACCTGATAACAATACCAGGAATATAACCATGCCTTATATAGTTATAACACAATAGGGTGTAATTAACGATTCACACATTTATAACACGACGTATTTCGAAAAAAGTAACCAATAACTAAATTGGCTGAATGGATGATCTGCATAGTAACCAAACAAACTTGTCTTGATTGCAGTTTACGCTAATCAACATTATCGTGCCATACAACAGATAATACAGTTATTTAATTTTCAGCGAGAACGTTTTCAACAAAGGTTTGACGAGTTACAGTTCACACAGGACAATGTTACTTATAGCAACGTAATAGACGTGGCGGTCAGGTTAACCTTATGATTATTTGCTCTTCAACTTGTGTCCCATGTCTGTTACTACTTTCCTCTATCTCTGTGTGGCCATAGTTTCTCTCAATAACTATCGTCAGCCAAAACGTCAATTGCCTCAGACAGGGAAGGATGTTAGAATGGACAAACGGTTTCGGTTATGCAAAATATTTATTATGGAAAACTGACTGACTACCGGTATATTTAAGAACACATTTTAAAACGATATGAAACAATGGGGTCAGACACTGGATTTATATGATAATGGAATGTTGTGGGTAACTGGGGGAGTGATAAGGTTACCCTGTCAACACCGAGTAGGACCACCCACCACCACCTTTGCTATCGCCCTGTTCCAGTTGCCCTACAATAACATGTGGTATTGTGACAACAGTGAATGTTTTACTAGAGATCTGGTGTTTTAGCCTGCTTTACCCAGCAGAGTTAAAGGCTACGTTCAAACTAATGTATTATAATCCGCTATTGCATTGCATATCTGACTGAATAACATTTAGGAACTAGGGTCTTACTGTGTACTGATCATTAAATGCTTATTTACCATATCGTTAAACTATAAATATCACTATTATATGGCACAGTGGACAGTATTGTAATGCACACTTCATGGTGATAATAAAGACGTGTTTATGAGCGTTGGTGGAAAACACACACACACACACACACACACACACACACACACACACACACACACACACACACACACACACACACACACACACATACAAGAATAAGAAGGGAAGCCCAAAAACAGTTTGAGGAGGATATAATAAATAAAAGTAGTGATCAACCAAAGCTGTTTTACAGCTATATCAGAAGCAAAACTAAAGTAAAAGATATAATACAATCCATTACGGACGAGAGAATCACTTATACACAAGAGAAAGATATTTGTGAAGCACTAAATAAGAATTTCCAATTAGTTTTTACAGAAGAAAAAAATTTTGAGAGGGACTATGTGGAACATGCAGGTCCACACATACTGCCAGATATACAAATAGCAGAAAAAGTAATACAGGAGGAGTTAAGTAGATTAGACAGAGGAAAGGCAAGTGGTCCTGATGAAATTTCATGTTGGGTATTACGAGAATGTGCAAAGGAGTTAAGTAAATCATTATTTATAATTTTCAAGAAATCCTTGAGTCAAGGTAAACTACCTGATATTTGGAAAAAAGCAAATATTGTCCCCTTATTCAAGAAAGGAAATAGACAAAATCCACTCAACTACCGACCAGTATCACTGACCAGTGTTGTAAGCAAGGTATTAGAAAAACTTTTAAGAAAAGCTTGGGTAAATCATCTAGAAGAACACAGTATGATAACAGAAAGACAGTTTGGTTTCAGAAAAGGAAAATCATGTGTTACTAATCTGTTGAGCTACTATGACAGAGTAACAAACACAATACAGGAAAGGGAAGGATGGGTGGACAGTATCTATTTAGATTTCAAGAAAGCTTTTGACACAGTACCACACCAAAGACTTTTATGGAAACTGTACCATCAAGGAGGAATTCGAGGCAAACTGTTTTGTTGGATGCAAGACTTTCTCATAAAAAGAGAAATGAGGACAGTACTAAGAGGAAACTACTCATCATGGAAAGAAGTGACTAGTGGAGTACCACAGGGTTCAGTGCTGGCACCAATCATGTTTTTAGTGTATATAAATGATATAAACAGTAACACTGGAAATGAGAGCTATCTGAATATGTTTGCAGATGATGCAAAAATACAAAGGAGAATTACTAACACAGACTCTTGTAAAGAGCTACAAGAAGAATTAAATAAACTTCATGAATGGAGTAGTACATAGCAAATGGAATTCAATGTGGACAAGTGTCATGTAATCAAGTTTGGTAAAAGTGGAAAAAGACCTGATTGGGATTATAAGTTAGGAAATAAAACCCTATACACATCAGAAAGAGAGAAAGACCTAGGTGTGATTATCAATAACAGACTATCTCCGGCTGACGACATCAGCAAGAAGGTACGGAACATGTATACACTGCTTGCAAATATGAGAATAGCATTCACATACATAAATGAAGACATGCTAAGAAGGATAATAACATCATTCATTAGACCAACCCTGGAATATGCATCAGTAGTCTGGAGTCCTCATCTCAAAAAGCACATAGACAAGATTGAAAAAGTTCAAAGGGCCGCTACAAGATGGATACCAAGCTTAAGGGACCTAAGCTACGAAGAAAGACTAAATAAAATGAATCTACCAACACTACAGGAGAGAAGGAAAAGAGGTGACATGATAATGCTATATAAATGCATATCAGGAAAGGAGAAAATAGACATAAATGATTACTTAACATATGGAGAAGCATCAGCAAGAGGACACTGCAAAAAATTGCATAAGAAGAGAGGTGATAAAGACGTAAGGAAATTCAGTTTCCCAAACAGACCAATTGATCAATGGAATGCACTACAGAATGAAATAGTGTGTGCCAAAACAATTCACAAATTTAAGGATATGTACGATAAATATGGTTTAAGACACGGGACAGTACGAGCTTGACTCATTCCTGTAAAGATACAATTAGGTAAGAACAATTAGGTAAGGTAAGAACACACTATACACCCCGGGCAGAGCCGTCGACCCTGGGCCCCTCTCCCTCTCCCCATGCCCCCACCACAACGTGTGACGGCCAGCTACCCCCACCCCCCAGACACACCACCGACCACTACAAACATCTACATATAGCTTCCGACTGTTTAATGTTGCAGACTGACTGGATACAACCGTCAAAAAGATAAATTGTATGATTACAGACCTCACTGTCATATGAATATATTACTATTTTATATCACCCTGAGTTCAGATCGTGGTGTATAAATATTGAGTGAAACACTATGTATTATGTTTTCTTTTTTTTCCGTTATCATAACAAAATCATTATTTCCCAGGACAACAGGATACTGGAAGAGTGGCTGAGACAATGCAAGGAGGCCTTACTCTGTTGCCCTTGAATGTGGGGAGGATGGAGGGTAGACGAATGAATGTGAACGAGGGAGGGGGAGGAGAGGTTGAAACTGGGGGTGCGGCGGTGCCACATATACCAACCTGCTCGTCGAGCCGGTCGCTCTATTTTTGCTGGAGACTGTACATCCCCACTGGCCTTTGGCCCTTTCTGGGAGGATCCTACCCACCTTGGCAGACCGTATGTAGCACTAGGATCCTCCTGATATTCATCCTCACTAGAGGGCGGCGGGGGTGGGTGGGTGGGAAGGGGTGGTGGAAGTGGTGGGGCTGCCTGGGAGGATAACATCGTCACTTTCGTATATTTGGCCTTCCTGGGGAAAGGTACTTCTTAATCACTGCTTGATTCTGAGTCTGGCTGAACGTAATCCCTGTCAGCCACATCGTCATCTAATGCGGAATCGCTTCCCCCATGACAGGGCACCTCAAGGAGAAAGTAAATCTCGTGTTGAGCTAGGCCACTATGTGCCATGATCCTCACTCACCCACGGTCAAAATCATACTGATGTGGAGCACTCCCACACGGGGCCAGGTGTGCAGTGATGACTCATACCTGGCAGGTGAGGCCTAGAGAGGTGCGGGAATATCCTCACCATTTATTGGGGGGATGTAATTGAACTACCCGTCCCCGCCCCGGAGGACCTTGGAGACGGGTACTGTTTTCACTTGGTTTGTCTGTTTGTTTGTTTCTTTGTCTGTCTGTTAACACCTTTACTCGAATACTACTGCTGCAATTTTGACTAAAATTACAGGGATGATGGGCTATGACCTACTGATCACCTGATTAAATTTAGGGCCAAACTGGACAAGTCCCAGGCTCTAGGTCCCCAAAAAGGTAAAATAAAAAGGGGGGGGGAGGTAAAAATCGTTTTTTTGCTATAACTCCTTTCAAATTCATCATAACGACATGAAACCAAAACCTAAACGTGCATCTTTCAAATCTGCATCTTCTTTACATCAGGGGGGCATCACTCCCCATTTTGCAGTAGGTGGATCAGTGTCAGGTGGGCCGGGCCTAAAATTTCAAATGGGCATAAAATCCTCGATTTTCACACAGTTTACTCAGATTTGATATGTTACATCTTTGACTAGATATCCTGTTGTGTTTATACATCAGCACTAAAATGACTGCCGGGGACGGGTTTGCTGTGCCTTGGCACACCTTCTTGTTTCTTATTGTGTTGTATAAATTAGAATTCAGTCAAACTATTCCCATCCTCACAGACGTGTTTTAGTTGGCCTTTATGAAAAATCGGGCTGCACAAACATTCATTTACTCTGTTGTC
The DNA here is from genome assembly GCF_032717465.1 of Coenobita brevimanus. Lineage (NCBI taxonomy): Eukaryota > Metazoa > Arthropoda > Malacostraca > Decapoda > Coenobitidae > Coenobita > Coenobita brevimanus. Next base: position 24,308,623 of record NC_137032.1, on the reverse strand, counting down.
ATAATACACTCGCAGCAGATACAATTAGTAGAAAGGGATGGAAGTATTAGGCCATAGGAAAAAAAGATCAGCAAGAGGGAATGGAAAGATAAATGAGGAAGAAGTAGTGTGATGATGAAGACAGGGTTCAACCAAGCTGAGGCTCCCTTGGGTCTCACACATAATCTAATTTGCTGCCGAGACCCTGGAGGCTTTGGGACGGGATGAAGGGGAAGGAGGGAAAGAATGAGTGGAAAAGTGTGCATCGTCATATGAACATAATAAAGGAATAGATGAAAAGTTTACGGGGTTCACACCAGTTGAGCCTGGGGCCAGCACATCAACACCACACAAATGGAGCTACTTGCTGCTCATGGAAAAGAAAAAAAATACTGTTGAAAGGATCAGAAAAGTGGAATGAGTGAATCGATCTGCAGGAAGGAGGCGGTGGCCAAATCGGTAGAAAGGTGACCTGCAGTCATAATGGACCCAGGTTCGAATCATGGCTGGCATGCGAAACAGTTTCACTAAAGTAGACACTTCTAGTCTATCATAAGACCCACCAACATGTAAAACATCTCTGCTGATACCAATACACCAGTCCTGTATGAGACAGTCCTTGCAAATACTCACAATGGATGGTGGGTATCAGAGGCGAATGGTGGCATGTGAAGGTGTTTGGTATATAGGAAATCTGTTAGACCCCAGGGTCCTGGCTATGAAGTTTATGCCCTGAGTCGAATACATGAAAAATACTGAACAGGGGCTGGATATCACTTTCTGTTACCAATTGCTTTATTAAGCCAGTTTCTACTATTACTACTACTTCTACTACTACTACTACTACTAAGAACAATGACAATAATAATAACAATATTTGTGAAAAATGTTTAATAGTTCTGGTAAACAAATCAGGGCCCTCTTTCTGGGCACCAAAATATGAAAAATATTTAATGTATATAAGTCGGTATCCCTGCCGGGGCACCGCTATGTAAGAAATTTCTGGTATTTCCTAATAAACAACTCGTAGGTCGTTACTCTTCCCTAAAGTTGTCCTTAAGTAATTCAGACAAGTCTCATAGAGTTAGGTGAAACGTAACTTAACCTTAACTCACCTACAATAACTATTTCTCTTCTATCTCATAGCTAATCCCCCCTTGAATTGGCCAATTTGTAAAGGTTACTTAGCTAGTGAAGAGGGAGTGATCGATAACCGATGACGATGGGCTGCTTACTGTAAGTTGCTTGAGCTATCAAGCGACCTTTAAGTGCTTATATACAACGTGCTAGCTTAACTATGTCTAGGAACAGAGTGCTAACTCCACAAGGTCTGGGAGCAGAGTGAGGTGTGTGGCAGGATCTACCTCCCTCATAGAATGGTAGGTTGCCAACTATTAATTAATTACAGTACTAAATACAGTTAGATTACATCATGATATGTACAGGGCGAATCTAACAAATTAATCTTAGTTTTACTTAAACTAAAGTTAAATCAAATATTCCCTTTAACTGTGTAAATATCTTAATTCCACATCTGCTTTTACACGAAAATCTTTCCATCCTCGCCACGTCATCTAACGCGCAGACGCAGTTTAGGTCAGTGGAAAATTCCATATATTTACATGTATTTACAATATATAGTTGTCCACGAGGGTTAAACACAGTAGCATTTAATTTATCAATAAAAAAAATTTTGAAAGAGAACATACTTTCTGGGTTATGAAAACCGCTTGAACTATTAACAACGGTCTCTAGTTTTCCTCTGCCTTTAACCAAGGGCAACTATGATAAAGTGGAGAGTGCAACTGCTCTGGGGGAAACTATTTCCCACAGTTTTGGGGCCGGCGGCAAATGATACACTGTATCATGTAAGATGACCCTTAGCCAAGAGTTCCCTCCAGAGATCTTGGGAACCCTGTGCTGCGGTCCTTCTAGGTCGCGCCTCTTGACCCATTTGATCTTCACCATCCCCTGGATCCGGAGTGGCTGCTAACTCAAGGGGTACCATTTTATCAATAGTTTTTATACTGGTATGTCCCCTACATTTTATTTTTACGAGTCTCAGCACCCCTTCAGAACTCTGGGTGTGTGGAGATCACACTAGCTAATGGCCACTGGGATCTTGGCTGTTCGGTCTTCACTAAGACCACATCTCCTATGTTAATAACTGATTTGTTGCTGGCAGCCTGAGCTCCATAAAACCTCTCGCGTAGGCTCAAAAGGTACTCCTCGCTCCAATGTCTATTCCAAGTATCCAACACCCTTTTCAGACGTTGATATCCCTCCCGAAGATGTTGTCCTAAATCATTATTTTCTATGTCAGGATCATCAACTTCTTCCTGGATATCCACACAAGGCATCAGATGGAGCTTCCTGCCATATAACATATGAGTCGGTGTTAAGGCCTCTAGCAAGTCGCTAGTGTCATCTTGATAAGTCAAAGGTCTATTATTAATCCTGGTTTCAATTTCAGTTATTACTGTTCTTAAATCTTCTCTCGTGATCTTAGTTCTATGTAATGTTTTCCTCAGGCAGTTGTTGACAATACCAATCATTCTTTCGGTAAATCCATTTTGCCATGGAGCTCTTGGAGCTCTGAACTGCCAAACACAATTTCGGATTCCCAGCGCCGACTTAACCTTTGGGTCGTTCAATATGTTCAACAGTAAAGGTGCTGCTCCAACGAAATTAGTTCCGTTGTCGCTTATTAACTTGCCAGGACAAGACCTTCTAGCGGCAAATCTGCAAAAGACACTGAGGAATGTCTCCGAGCTTAGGTCTTCCGCTAATTCTAGATGGACTGCCCTTGTGTAGGCACAAGTAAATAAACAAATGTAAACTTTAAGGGGAGTTTCCTCACCCCTGTGTAGTCCACTCCTGTTATATGGAAGGGCCGACTTATGTTCACCCTATCCTTCGGTAGGGCTGGTGGTCCTGGGTAGATATAAGGCCGCTGCTCATACCTCCTACAAATGATGCAGTTTTTGAGATATTTTTTAATAACCTGTCTACCCTTAAGAATCCAGTACCTTTCCCGAATTTGGGCTAAGGTCTGCGGTACACCTCCATGGAGAGTGGAATCATGGGCTTCTTTTATAATAAGTTGTATAAAGTATCCACTCTTAGGTAATAAAATGGGGTGTTTGGTTTGGAGGGGCAAGTCAGCCTTTACCAATCGGCCTCGACATCTTATCAGACCATTTCCGTCTAAGAACAAGCCTAAATTCTTCATCAGCTTATTCTCTTTACCAGTGTCTTGGCCTAAAAGTTTATATATTTCCCCATAAGAATTTCTTTGTACTCTTTTCAGCCAGTATTCTAGGGGATCTAATCTCTGAAACCCCACCTTCTTATTAAAAAATTCAACAACCAATTTAGTAGTATTTAGAAGTTGTCTTACTGACGAGAATCGTCTGATGTCAATTACTTCTGGCTCAGGTACTACAGGATCCAAGTTCACTACACTAACCTCAGCAATACTGTACTGTTTCTGTTCAGGCCAGTCCTTAGTGAGTAACCATTTAGGACCTTTAAACCATAAATTATCTTTGATCAGTCTCCTTACGGTCGAACCTCTCGAGAGCAGATCAGCTGGATTTTGTTTGGAGGACACATGCATGAAATTAAATTTGGAAGACAGCTCTTTAATAGTCTTCACTCTATTACGGACGAAAGGAATTTTACTGTCTTCCATTCCTATCCAGTAAAGACAAATCTCACTGTCAGTCCATATGTAAATATCCTCAAACTGAGTATCAAGAGTAGTGGTTATATACCTGGCCAATTTAGTTCCTACTTCTATGGAAGCTAATTCCATTTGAGGTAGGGTTCTTCCTTTAATTGGCGCAACTCTGGCTTTGGAAATAATAATCTTACTATCCTCTCCTGTTGCGCAATTAGCTACTGCTCCATAGACCCTTTGAGAAGCATCACAAAAAATGTGTAAGTGTGACTTCTCATTACTGTTTATTTCCCTGGGAATACATGTGCTTGATGTGGATTCAAACTCCTTTCTAATCTGTTCCCATTGTTCCACATATGTCTCACCTAATTCAGTGTCCCAGTCTAACTTTTCTCGCCAAGCCTCCTGTACTAAACATTTGCCCCCTAGTAACTATAGGACTGACCAACCCTAATGAGTCAAATAGCTTGGAAACCTGACTTAACAAGGACCTCTTGATGAGAGTGACATCAGAGAATTTAATTGGTTTCAAACTTTTTACATCAGCTGATGTATCCCAGTTAAGACCTAACACATTTTGAATTTTGGGAATGTCAGAATCTGGATACTCCTCTTGTATTTTATTCCTCAAAAGCAGTGAATTTGTATTCCAGCTCTGTAACGGCAAATTTGCCTTCCCACATTCGGAATTGGCTACTTCATAAGCCTTCAAAGCTTCCGACTCTGTTTCAGCAACACCTTGCAAATTATCCATGTAAAAAGCTTGCCTTATTTCTGGGCATTTGGCCTTTTCAAATTGATGCTTTAAAGTGTTGCAAAGTAGGAAAGGACTAGCACAAGAGCCAAAGAGCACCGATCGGAAACAGTAAGTTTTCAATGGACTATCCTCATTTTGAGGATCATGAGGCCAGAGGAATTTTGTAAATTTCCTATCCTCATCTCTCAGTCCTATTCTGAGAAAAGCCTTACTAATGTCTGCTGTGTAAGCATAAGGTTTCTCTCTAAATCTTAGTAACACATTCACTAACTTCTCTGTTAGTGTTGGTCCAGAGTATAGGCAATCGTTCAAGCTAGCTGATCCCTTGGACGCTTTGCTACTACAGTTGAATACTATCCTTATGGGAGTAGTTACTGAATCCTTGCTTACAGCATGATGTGGTAAGTAATGTCCTTCTTTGTGGTTAACAGGGTATTCTACCTCTTCTATAAATTTATTCTTCAATTGATCCTTTATAATATTATCATATATGGTTAAATGTTCTGGTTTATCTTTCAACTTTCTTAGATGAGAATTTAACTGAGCTTTAGCTGCTTGGTAATTTGTTGGTAACTCTGAATGGTTTAATTTCCATGGTAATCCTACCCAGTACTGTCCATCCTTAAATTCCACAGACTGATTATACAAGTCCAATGTTATTTTATCTTCAGGGGTTCAGAGTGTATTCCTACACTGTCCAGGTCCCACAGTTTATGTACAGGTTCAATATTTTCATCCAACAAGTCATTTATCTGAGTAGGTTCTAATTCTGCACCTATTCTAGCTACCATCAATGACTGTGTGTGGGTAACAAAGACTGAGTCTACTAGTTTGGCCTCTCCTTTAACTTGTTTTGGAAAAGACTACCTCCTGGACTCTTGAACAACTGTACCTTATTCCTTTTGAAGGTCTTATGTAGGAATCTTCCACAATAATCAGAACCAATTATCATTTTTATGGGACCCACAGTATCTGATTCCACATTCCGTTTAGCCAACTTTATCCCTAAGCTATGTAGATGATCAGAGGTTTCCTTCAATCCCTTTATGTATATGCTTGTCTCCATATTATCAAGCACAGCTGCTGTTATACGGCATTTATATCGGCCTAATTGTATTACAGGTCTAACTAAATCAAAAGACTGAGCCTTCCTAGTTGTTAAGAATCCTGTAATGGCTAGATTTACCTTGCCAATAATTGGTAACTTTAATTTCTCCACAATGTCTGCAGAAATGAAGGTTTTCTGAGCACCCGTATCAAACAGGGTACGTACTAATGGGTTTCTATTCCCAAACAATACTTTCACATCTGCTATTGGTACTGCAGCTGGCATTACTAATAGTGCATTCCCTTTTGCAATTGTCATATTGACGCTTGCAGGTTTAGGAACCTCAGTTTTCATCCTAGGGCATAAGGCACTATGATGATGATCTTTTTTTGCATTTAAAGCAAAGATTTAATTTAGTCTTACAGTCCGCGGCAGTATGTTCAGAGTTCATACAGATTATACAACACCCCAGTTCCTGAAGCTTTCCTACTCTAGAAGCATAATCAGGGTACTGTTGACAAGATGCACTGGAATGTTGCTAACCACAAAATACACAAAATTTCCGGTCTTTTACCATGGAAGGTTTTACTTCCTTATTATCTTCAGCATGTCTATTCCTTTGCTTTAATACTTTATCCTCAGCCTTTAAGGAGCTAAGGAAAGTACCTATTTCTTCTTTAGGCACTTACTTAGTCTTCTCTGACTTAGCTTTCCCAACTAGTTGGCTAGTGGGTTTTTTCTTTATTTCAGTCTTCCGTTTGACCTCAGCAGTTTTCACTGTTCCCTGCAAATGTTTACAGAGTTGCATCAAGCCTTCCTCAATCTCTTTACAGGAGAAATTATCTTTTTGGTACCTACCATACAAAGCATCCTTGATTTTCGGTGGTAGCTTTAAGGACACAATTTTTGAAAGCACCCAATCTGATGTCTTAATATCTTCGTAAGTACCTAAGGCCTTTAAATTACAGCTTAGTGCAATTCTAAATTTTTGTAAGGAATCAAAATCGTGTCTAGGAGTGGGTAATTCAATTAGAGCCTTCAGCAATTGAGTTATAACTTGCTCCCTGTCTTCGTGGTTTTGTCTAAGGATGGTCAAGGCTACCTCATAATTATTTTTCTTCTACTGGTAATTCTTTTATCAGTTGATATGGTGTTCCTTTGACCTGTCCTAACAGACACGTAAGTTTGCTGACTTTAGGGAGATCTGTTCTATCGTGTACCAAATATGTGAACTGATCCCAAAAGGATTTCCAGTTCTGCTCCCCATCAAACTCCGGAAGCGTTATTTGTGGTAACACAGCTCTACTCTGCTGTGCCACAACTTGTGTTTCCGCGGCAGTGTCAGCTAATTTTGACTCTAGTGTCTTTACTACAGTTAAGTATTCTAATTTGCTTTCAAACTTCGTAGTTTCTGACTCTAACGGTTCCTTATTCTCAGCCTTTACTATAGCCGCTTCTAAAGTTATGTAACTCTCTTTATATTTATTCCATCGATCTTTCAGGATATTTAGAAGACTATTTATGTTCTCCTTGGACAAAGGTATTTGGTCCAACGACTGGTTACAATCATTTATGGCTCTTAGTTACCCATCCTTCCTTACTACTAGAAGATCGTTGCAATAAAGAAACAAACATGTTGACTGAATTCTATTTTAATTTAATTATGAATTCCAACCACAACTTTACCTCAACTTAGTAATGATCTGATTATTATAAAATTTTGAAGAGGGTAGGGATTAGGTCCTCTTTGTGCAAACTATCCCCTTGGGTTATTAAACTTCTAAGGTTGCATTAATCCCCCCCTCCCAATCTCGAAATATTCATTACAGCTCAGCTAATTATTCATTTAATTTTGAGGAGTGTAGGGATTAGGTCTATAATTTCAACCTATCCCCCAGGGTTATTAAACCTCAAGGGTTCTATTTCATTCCCACACTCAATTGCCAAAACACCATATTCCCCGAGCCCAGAATTAATTTCCGGTACCTCAATACTCCTTAAGCCCACCCATAGCTTGTACAGCATAGAACTCTCCTTTCTTATGTTCTACATAATTTATAAATTTCTGCAGAACCGCTTCCCTACCATGACGGTTCCAAAGTATATAATTAGCTTTCAACATTGCTTGGAAGGGCTTGGCATTAAAATGTATAAAATCCCTCCCCTTCCTGATCCGTTGCAACTTCCTGTTCACAGCTCTGCTAATTAATTTATATGTTCCATAACAAACTGGAGAGCCATATGGCAGGTTTCTTGGCTCGAGGAGAGTTATGGCTACTGAGGACTTACAAGAGCCCTCTATGGCTCCTACCACTGCTAAAATATTCTCCACTACTTCGTTGACCTCCAAGTCCTCATGGATATCATTTCCTCCAAGGAACAGGACAGTACGGTCATGCACTCAGTCTAGTATGGCATTCAGCCTTTCATCTTCAGAGAAAGTGCTTGCCGTTCCTCCCGGAGCTCTATAGACACGTACGTCCATGTCTTCCATTTCAACCGAACGTGGTAGTAAACTGTGCCTCACAAAAGCAACTTTAAACACATTCAGTGCCTCAGCACACATCGGCTCTCCTCACTCGGTCGGGGCACCAAAAATGTGAAAAATGTTTTATAGTTCTGGTAAACAAATCAGGGCCCTCTTTCTGGGCACCAAAATGTGAAAAATATTTAATGTATACAAGTCGGTATCCCTGCCGGGGCACCGCTATGTAAGAAATTTCTGGTATTTCCTAATAAACAACTCGTAGGTCGTTACTCTTCCCTAAAGTAGTCCTTAAGTAATTCAAACAAGTCTCATAGAGTTAGGTGAAACGTAACTTAACCTTAACTCACCTACAATAACTATTTCTCTTCTATCTCATAGCTAATCCCCCCTTGAATTGGCCAATTTGTAAAGGTTACTTAGCTAGTGAAGAGGGAGTGATCAATAACCGATGACAATGGGCTGCTTAGTGTAAGTTGCTTGAGCTATCAAGCGTCCTTTAGGTGCTTATATACAACGTGCTAGCTTAACTATGTCTAGGAACAGAGTGCTAACTTCACAAGATCTGGGAGCAGAGTGAGGTGTGTGGCAGGATCTACCTCCTTCATAGAATGGTAGGTTGCCAACTATTAATTAATTACAGTACTAAATACAGTTAGATTACATCATGATATGTACAGGGCGAATCTAACAAATTAATCTTAGTTTTACTTAAACTAAAGTTAAATCAAATATTCCCTTTAACTGTGTAAATATCTTAATTCCACATCTGCTTTTACACGAAAATCTTTCCATCCTCGCCACGTCATCTAACACGCAGGCGCAGTTTAGGTCAGTGGAAAATTCCATATATTTACATGTATTTACAATATATAGTTGTCCACGAAGGTTAAACACAGTAGCATTTAATTTATCAATAACAAAAATTATGAAAGAGAACGTACTTTCTGGGTTATAAAAACCGCTTGAACTATTAACAACGGTCTCTAGTTTTCCTCTTCCTTTAACCAAGGGCAACTATGATAAAGCAGAGAGCGCAACTGCTCTGGGGGAAAATATTTCCCACAATATACTAATACTAATACATATACAGTAATACCAATACCAATACCATTAACAATAACCAGCACCACTGCCACCACCACCACCAACAATAATAATAATAATAATAATAATAATAATTTGGTCTCTTAACCTGAGCTAAATTCAGAGTTTCATAAAGCCATGAAGACTGTGGTGGTAGCGGGATGGAAATATAAATACGTCTTTGAGATAAAGGAGTGAACTTCTTCAGCCACGGTTGTTGTCTCCTTAGCCGCAGAAATTGTTTGATGGTACTATTGCTTATTGTGATTGAGCAAGCGTATTGCGTGCATGTGCGTTTGTGTGTGTGTGTGTGTGTGTGTGTGTGTGTGTGTGTGTGTGTATGGGAGAGAGAGAGAGAAACGTGAAAGTAAATGTTTTAGCTCAATAAATTATTCTTCTGTTATTGTTCAACTATCTCACAAGAAATGTTGAAAGTTTACATCAAGATGGAATTTTGATGATAGGCCTGTGTACAAACACTCGCTCGCTGGTCACGCGCTCTCAAAGCGCACTTTACTGGTATAAAGATGTCTTAACCTGAAGGAGTTAATCATGCCTGGCACAAATATATTTAGCTGGAGATGGCAAGTAGGATTCAGTATTTTACTAGTCATAAAATATGAGACAACTAATTTTACCCTGAATTTCTGCGGGAAAAGTTTCCCTTCTAGCAAGTTTTCTTTGTGCACATCATCATTCTTAATCACAAACTTTGTGATTGAGACCAGAAATTTGACTACTATCTTTAGACGCCTGGTGGTCATATATGTTGCTCCATCAATGTGGCCCAGTAGGAGTAGAATCCAAAGGACAGTTGGGTTTTATGGCTTACACTGTAAAACTCATGGTCCAATGATCTTTTTCTTTAATGCCTAGGTGGATGGATGATTATCTTGCGAGTCTAGTGCAGAGAGTACCTTCAACGAAAGCTGATCATATTGTTCATAAGTAACTATTGCAACCAGTGCTTCATACGATTCGGATTCCCTTGCGTAAACTGAAATGAAAAAGTAAAGTTCTGCATGAAAATATTCCGATGGTGTCACCTTCCAGTAGAATTCCTGTTGCGTCCTTTTGTTAACCCTTTAACCGCGGGTGTCATTCCAGAATGACATTGCAAAAACTGGACCAAACCACGGGTGTCATTCTCGAATGTTTGTGAATATTTTGAATACCCCGCGTTTTTTCCGTGCGCCAATTGTTTCAAGGGAGAGTAGCTATTAAGTTCTTTCACTCCAGCCGACCCCCACCTCCCACCCCCTGGGCCCCCCACCCCACCCCGGACCAAACACGCATCAGTATCTGTCCAGCTGTGTGAGTGACAACACTGCTGATGTGGAAGTGAAGTGCAGGCAATTACAGTGCCTTTCACCTGCCTCAGTGAACACAGAGTGGGTGTTTATCGTATGTGCAGTGTTCATATATGTTTATATTATTATTATCAGAATGAGGTTGGCATTTGGTAATGGTGTGTGAGCGAAAAATAGTGATTACAACACCGCTGATATGGCAGTGAAGTGCGGGCAATTACAGTGCCTTTTACCTGCCTCAGTGAACACAGAGTGGGTGTTTATCATATGTGCAGTGTTCATATATGTTTATAGTATTATTATCAGAATGAGGTTGGCATTTGGTAATGGTGTGTGAGCGAAAAATAGTGATTACAACACCGCTGATGTGGCAGTGAAGTGCGGGTAATTACAGTGCCTTTTACCTGCCTCAGTGAACACAGAGTGGGTGTTTATCGTATGTGCAGTGTTCATATATGTTTATAGTATTATTACCAGAATGAGGTTGGCATTTGGTAATGGTGTATGAGCGAAGGTAATGGTGTGTGAGTGAAAAATAGTGATTTTAGATCGCTCACTTCTAATGGCACTGCCCATCCAGTGATAGTCAACGAAATCATGAAACCTACATCATTGCAAAGCCGAAGGTTAGTACTTTCTAATGGTACCTTATTTTTCGCTCTAGATTTATTCTGTGCAGAGTTATAAAGGTTTAAAGTTTGTTTACATTTTGGTCGAAACCCCCGTGGGAGAGGACAGTCGGGACAAAACAATGCCCGCGGTTAAAGGGTTAAGTAGGTGACCGCCTTGGAGAGAGCTCCAACATACTTGACGTCTTCCTCACAACTAATCCTGCTGCTTACTCTGTTAATCTTTTCTCTCCGTTGGGCTCCTCCGATCACAACCTCATTACCTTAACCTGTCCTATCACTCCGGTATGGCCTGTGGACCCTCCAGGGAAACGTAATCTGTGCCATTTTGGAGCCGCGGACTGGGAGGCCCTCAGGCAGTACTTCTTTGATTTTCCCTGGAATGATTATTGCTTCCATGGCCGTGAGCCATCTGAGTGTGCCTTGCGCATTACGGAGGTTATTCTCTTGGGCATGGAAGCATACATTCCTTTCTCATATCGTTTGACTAATGCAAGAAAGCCTTGATTTAATCACGCTTGTTCTAATGCTGTTCGCAACAAGGAGAGGGCCTACAAAAGGTACCGGAGCCAACCCATCCCTGAATCACATCATCTTTACGTTTCTGCCCGGAATCGTGCTAAGTCTGTTCTTCGCTCTACTAAAAATAATTTCATCCATACTAAATGCTCTCAACTCTCCAACTCGAATTCTTCCCGCTCCTTCTGGCACCTTGCCAAAAATCTTTCTAACAACTTTACCTCATCATCCTTCCCTCCTCTTTTCTACTCTGATGGTTCTGTAGCTATTTCCTCTACTGATAAAGCAGATCTCTTTGCACAGACTTTCTCCTCCAATTCCACCTTAGACGATTCCGGTGCTGTTCCTCCATCACTTCCCCCCTCTGACTTCCTCATGGCTGACATTAAAATTTCTTCAGCTGATGTATTTTCTGCCATCACTGGCCTCAGTACTAACAAGGCAGATGGGCTTGATGGGGTCCCTCCTGTTGTTCTCAAGAACTGTGCTTCTGTGCTTACTCCCTGCCTAGGCAAACTCTTTCGCCTGTGTCTGTCAACTTGTACCTTTCCTTCTTGCTGGAAGTTTGCTCTCATTCAGCCAGTCCCAAAGAAGGGTGACCATTACCAATCTTCTAACAATCGTCCAATTGCTTTAACATCCTGTATCTCAAAAGTTTTCGAGTCAATTCTCAATAGAAAAATTTTAAGGCATCTTTCCTATCACAACCTTCTTTCCAATCGTCAGTACGGGTTCCGTCAGAGACGCTCCACTGGCGATCTTCTCACCTACCTTTCAGACTCCTGGTCATCCTCCTTTCGGGACTTTGGCGAAAGCTTTGCCATTGCACTTGACATCTCAAAGGCTTTCGATCGAGTCTGGCAGAAATCTTTAATTTCCAAACTGCCCTCCTACGGTTTCTATCCTTCTATCTGTGCCTTCATCACTAGCTTCCTTTCTGGTCGTTCTATAGCCGCTGTTGTAGACGGCCATCGTTCTTCTCCTAGATCTATCAACAGTGGCGTTCCTCAGGTCTCTGTCCTATCACCAACTCTCTTCCTTTTATTCATCAATGATCTTCTAAGCTGTACATCTAACCCTATCCACTCATACGCTGATGACTCCACCCTTCACCTTTCCATTTGGTTCTCGCAACACCCATCTCAGCAGTTACTTCAACAAACAAGGGATGAGGCTATGGCACACCTAATGTCTGACTTAGCTCGTATCTCTGACTGGGGTAAAAATAATATGGTTGTTTTTAATGCATCTAAGACTCAGTTCTTACACCTATCAACCCGACAAAATCTTCCACAGGTATACCCACTAATGTTTAATAATATTCATCTTAATCCTGCATCATCCTTGAACATGCTTGGGGTTTCATTTACTCGGGACTTATCTTGGAAAGATCATATTACATCTCTTGTAAAATCTGCTTCGAAGAGATTGGGTGTGCTAAGCTGACTCCGCTCTTTCTTTACCCCTGCACAATTGTTAACTCTATACAGGGGTTTTATCCGCCCCTGTTTGGAGTACAACTCTCATGTGTGGGGAGGCTCCCCACATACAGCTCTTCTCAATAGAGCGGAGTCAAAGGCTTTTCGTCTCATTAACTCTCCTCCTCTTCAGGACTCCATTCAACCTCTGTCTCTTCGCCGCACTGTTGCATCTTTATCTCTTTTCGATCGCTACTTTAATGGTCACTGCTCCTCTGAACTGTCTGCTTGCATTCCTCCACCTCTACGACGGGCGCGTAGCACCCGTCTGGCAGCAAACTCTCATCCCTTTTCTGTCCAGCTCTCTAATGCAAGAGTTAACCGTTACTCCCAGTCTTTCATTTATGCAACAGGTCAACTCTGGAACTGTCTCCCTCTGTCTGTATTTCCTGCTGCCTATGATCTCCAGTCTTTCAAACGCAGTGTGTTCAGGCATCTCAAAATGATCGGATCTTGAATTTGGCTCTCTATTGTATTTAATTTTTCTCTTGGAGGGAACTGTTACTGCGGGCTCATGGCCTTTGGTTCCTTCTTCCTCGCATAAAAAAAAAAAAAAAAATGTTCCAGTCAGTCTGGGACGTATTATCCTATACTATAATCATCGATTTTATCTTTGCCTAAAAGAGTTCTTTCTCCATTTTGAATGTTGAGTTGTAAGAGGAAATTAGCACTTAAATGTAGTGTTGGTCACGGAGAGGTGCTATAGAATGAATGGATAACCACAGTATTGTCATATGCCAATAATGAACCATGACAAACAAAGTGGTAAAGAACAAAAATGTCCGCCATGTAAAGCTGGACAAGTTAAAATACTGCATACAAATTCGTTAGGAATCTTACTACGGCCAAGGCTTCATACCATTATTAGCTTCTGCAGACTTCACATATGACAACCCCCCCCCCCTTCCCTGTCCTGCGCACGGTCCGAACTTAAAAATGTCAGTGTCACTGTATTGCTGAGGGACCGGTAATCTTTCATCCGCCAGTATGGTGCCTGACATCACATTGTAGCCTATGTTGTCATAACGTGGAAGTCATTCTATCATTACTTTATACATAAAGTGGCTTCAGAAATTTTGAGAATTTAATATTTAATCTTTGGGTATGTGTAGAGAAAATTTAAATCTGATCCATCAGTACATGAATATAGAGCACAATTGAGGACAGCTAACCCTGTCCTCAATTGTGCTCTATATTGACTGATTAAATGAAATAAAGCATGCGGAGAAAATAGAGAATAAAAACAGAGAAGATACACTATAATAATGTTACATCCACATCCCACACTGCCACAGGCTCCAACAGCAGTGGTTCAATATAGAAAGGATGTTGCCAATTGAATTGTTCTTCCTAAAGGCAGCCATTTAGAGAGATCAACTCAGGCATTGACAGTAAAGAAGCTTCTCCAATCTGATATACTATAGCAGTAGCCGTGTGTGTGTGTGTGTGTGTGTGTGTGTGTGTGTGTGTGTGTGTGTGTGTGTGTGTGTGTGTGTGTGTGTGTGTGTGTGTGTATTTTGGCCGGCCGAAACTACAGATTCAAATCGTACCAAAATTGGCACAATAATCGTAAAAGAATCGTTGATGGGAAAAAACTTGGCCTCATCACAATTGAAAAACTTTTTCTATATTTAATGAGCGATCAAATTTTGACCAAAAAACGCCGCTCCCGGTGTCCGGTCGGTTGCCGTGACTGTGTGGTTAATATCTCGGACATGCATGCGGACAACTGGGGTTCCATTCCCGAAGAGAGTTGAGGGCGCCTTTCTTCGGTACGGAGGCGTCCTGGTGCACCAAAATTGGCATGAAATAATTCGCTGATGTAGAAAAACTTGGTCCCATCTTGATTGATAATTTTTTATTCGAGTTAAGAGCAATCAAAGTTTGGTTCGGCAAACAGTTCATTCGGTACCAGGACTTTTAGAAATCGAGTCTACTCAAGCCATGTGAGAAGTACGAGGAAACGAATGCAAAGCACGAGAAAGCAAGCACGCCACGCGAGAGCCCTCTGCAGGAGCAAGTATGAGAGGGCCCAAAGGGCCCAGAAGCACTTGTATATCACTATGGTGCTGCAAATGCAGTCATGTATGCACCGTGCATCAAAAGGTCAGCTAAGTATACAGAGACGTGGCTGTTATTCCATATCAGGGTCCTCTACCAGTACCTTCCAGAGTGGGACACGTTTACTCAGTGGCTCCTACAACAGGAAGGTGATCTCTGGGTGTCTCTATTCCAACTCAGCTGCCGGTGGCTGTCTTTGATAGCCCTGTATCTTGTCACTGTCTTTATTTTCAAATAATTACACTCTCAACTTCACAAGTCCAGAGTTACACTAACTTCACAAGGCACAAGTGCAATTAAAAACTAACTAAACTGCTCTACTCTCTCGCCCCTCTCATATAAACTTGCATTACACCCGAATCTTCTAGTTAACTCTAGCACCTACAGTCACCAAATCAGAGACCTCCAAAAAATGTCAGAGTTTTCTTACATTACATAACACTCTAAATACTTTAGCATACGAACTAAAATCAAATTTTAATATCACAATCATCCAAACAAAACACTATAGAGAGAAATTTAATAATAATTAATGCATAACTTTATAAAATACTTTTGCTCACAACATCAGGCTATCTGGCAACTCTGACTTGTACCTTCAAATGTGAGACTCATCAAGAATCTTCTATTACAACCTAGCTATAACACTCCTGCTTCTTAACACTACCCCCTCCCTAGCCCTTTTGACGTCCTGACAAAACTACACAATATTTACAAACAACAATTAAAGACAAAATAGTCCTTTAACTTATCAGGTCTTTTCTTATGCCACTTCCGACAACGTCCCTGCTCCTGCTTACAGTCCACTCCTCATGGAATAATTGGGTCCTCTTCCTGGTTAATTTCTTCCCTATGGAAAATGTCACCATCTTCTTGTGCTCCAGCTCCTTGGTCCTCCTCCTCATCGTCGGCTATGGGTGTGCACGATTACTCGGAGATGTCCCAGCTGTACTGTCCTGGCCTATGGTACTGCCACTTACGATTTATGTGCACCACCTTTAGGCAAGACTTCCTGCCTCCCCAATCCAGTACAATATGTGTGACAGGTGGTCCATCACAGTGTAGGGATTCCCATGGGCTCTGCAGCTTCGGTGACTGTCCGTTCTTCCATTGAGGACTGTATAGCCAAAGTCTGTCACCATGTTGAAGCTCACCTCACTTGCCTTAGCATCATACTTGTGCTTTATCACCCTGCCTGAAAACTTCAGAGCCCCTCAGACTTGTTGACGTACCTCAGCCAGTCTTTCCTGAAGATGATTTGCATAGCTGTAGGCAGCTCTTCACCAACACTTGCTTGAACCCGTCAAAGGCCTTCTGGATCACTGCAGTTCATATAAACTTCTGCCTCTTCCCCAGCATCTTGTGCAAAGGTGCAGCTATCACTGCAATGTCCTTGACAAAACGCCGATAGTACGTACATAAGCCCAGGAAGCTCCATAGTTCCTTCACACAAGTTGGAACCAGCCAGTTTTTTACAGCTGCCACCTTCTCTGGATCAGTATGGATGCCACCCTCCTCTGCAGTGTGTCCCAGGTACTTCACTTCCTTCTGGAACAAGTAGCACATCTTGGGGTTCAGCTTGAGGTGTGCTGCTCGGCTCCTGTTGAACACCTTTGACAGCCTCTCCAGTTCCTGGTCGAAAGTCCGTCCAAACACACTAACATCATCAAGGTAGATGAGAACTGTCTGCCAGTGCAGGTCTTCCAGTACTCTATTCATGTAGCTGGGGCATTACAAAGACCAAATGGCATCACTTTGAACTACCATAAACCCTGCCAATATAAAAACAGTGTTTTCTCATTGCCCTTTTTGGTGACCTTGACCTGGTGATATCGCGCTTTCATGTCTAAGATAGAGAACCACTTGACACCTGACATAGCATCTAGAGTGTCATCAATTCTTGGCAAGGGATACACATTCTTCACTGTCACTCATTCAGGGCTCGTTAATCCATACACCTTAATGAGCCATCCTTCTTTCTTACCAGAACAACTGCTGATGTCCAAAAACTGCTGGAGTTTTCTTTCAATCCTTGACTTTGGAGATTCTCCATTACATTCACCGTTTCTTGCCAATGAGCTGGCGTCATTCTCCAAGCTAGCTCTTTAATTGGGCAATGATCCCCGGTGTTGATACAATGTTCTACCAGATCTGTGCATCCCAGGTCTAGTTCTTCAATGGAAAAGGCATCAGCAAACTTCATTAGGAGTTGCCTTAACTTCCACACTTGTAAATCATCCAGGCACTAGCAACTCTTGAAAACAGGTCTTGTAAGAGGTCTGGCAGATTCCCATCTACTTTGAGTACACTCCTTTTACAGGCCTTCCACTGATGCCACTCATGGTTCAGCACCTGGCACAGTCCAACAATTTCTCCCTCATTGATCTTCTGTGTCTCAGTGGAGAAACTGGCCACCACCGGCACTTCATCTGCAGCTTTTTCCACCAAAGTCCTCCCCATCATAATTCTAGCCTTCGTCTTACACCGTCCATCAGTATCCATTACCCCTAGACAGCCGTCAAAAGAGCCACTCACCTTGCACTGGAGCAATAGTTCCGATCTTGAGGGTATCGCTAGTGCACCTCACCTCACCACCAGAACTGAGACGTCTCACTGCAGTGATGGAAACCGAGTTTCGTTGGACCTTGAACTTCATGGAGTAGAAATCCAGCTCACATCCCATGGACATTAGATAGTCCAGACTAAGATAGCAAGGATCCTCTGTCTCGGCTATGTAGACTGGAAGCATGGCCTCTTGCCCTGCCACTTCAATCCAGACATCCAAGAATCCCCTCTGTCTGTTCGGTGCCTAGTTATGCCACACAGTTATTCCAATGACTCAGGCAGATACCGATGATGTAACACAGAAGGCCTCACAAAAGTCTGATCTGAGGCTGAATCAGTCACCAGGGAACACATCTTGCCATATATTCATCTATGAATCTGCATGCTGTCAATCGCATTTCTCTTGCATTTCCTCAATGGTGGGGCTACTTGGGAAAAGTTGGCTGGTGGTTGCCCCCTAAACACCAGCCTCTACTAGTTTTCTGCTTCTTTCCAGTCTTCTACAGCCTTCTTCTTATCCTACTTTTTCTTCTTCGGACAGTCAGAACTGAAGTGTCCCACTTCACTACATGTCCAACACCCTTTTGTTACAGTTGTAGATTTCCTTGCACTGCTCTGTTCTTGCTCCTTCTTCCATTTGTAACAATTCTCCTTCTTGTGTCCCGGCTTTCTGCAGAACCAGCAAACCTCCTCAGGTCTTCTCCTGTTCCCTCTTCAAGTTGTATCAGTCGTCTTTCCTATGACCTGGCTTTTCACAGTACCAGCAACTTCCTTCAAATTTTTCCGCTTCACATTCCTGCCCCTTTCTTGCCAAGAATCTTGCACTATGACCTGCCTGAGACGTGGATGTACTGGAGTTCACGTAGGATTCAAATTCCAGAGACCTGGCTAGTGCTTCTTGCATGCCTCTGGGTTTTGCCTACTTCACTTGCACTTTCAACTCTGCTCTGTCAAGAGCATTGATGAACTGGTCCCTCAGAATAGTCAACAGGCTAGGTGCTGCTCCAAGGTACGTCTTGTGTGCCATACTCTCCAGAGATGCCTCCTCCTGCCTAGCTTGGCCTCTTGTCTGTACACCTTCTTCCTCCATTTCGAAGGTTTGACTCACTGCAGCACTTTCAATCCCGACTTCTGACACCACTTGTCATGTCCATGTCCCACACTGTCACCGGCTCCAACAGCAGTAGTTTAGTATAGGAAGGATGTTGCCCAGTGAGTTGTTCCTCCTAGAGGCAGCCTTTCAGTATCTAACAAGAGATTAACTCAGGCACTAAATGTAAACAAGCTTATTCTCAAATAGTTACACTGTCAACTTCACAAGTCCAGAGCTACACTAACTTCACAAGGCCACAAGTAAAACTAAAAACTGACTGAACTGCTTTATTCTCTCGCCTGTCCTTATATACTCATGCATTACACTCAGCTTTTCTAATTTATTCTAGTGCGTAGTTCCAGTTACCAAATTGGAGACATCCAAAACATTCCAGAGTTTTCTTACATTACATAACACTCTAAATGGTTTAGCATACAAACTGAAATTGATTTTGAATATCACTCAATCATCCAAATGAAACATTATAGAAAATGAATAAAAATTAATGCATGACTTTACAAAATATCTACACTCACAACATCAGGCTATCTGGCAAATTCTGACTCGTAACTTCAAATGCGAGAACCATGAAGAATCTTCTAGTACAATCCATCTATAATGCTCATGGTTCTTAACAATAAGGAAAAAATATGAAGTACTATAAAAAAAAACATGCAGAACACTAAAAAGAAAAAAAAAATACTGGACACTAAATCTAGTACTTCATTAACCTAAACAAAGGAGAGGATTCCTCTTCCCATACAACAGGCATCATCCCCATGCACAGACGAAAAATGATACAACCTATCACCCACCCCATGCTGAGTGAAGCACCAACACTGCAAATCCAAACCGTCCAGGGGACCAAGCAATCATCGTCTAAAGGAGGGGGAGCTGCCTCCACTAAATATCTGTGAGAAGATCGCATGTGCGGGATACAGTTATCTCCCATCAGCAAGACAAGCCCTGGTAACTGAAGGAACCCACCTTTTCACAAACGGCTGACATTTTGGTTCTTACTGCATCCTAGCACCCTTGCCAACAACGCAGAACCTGGCCAGAGAAGAAAGGATAAAAATTTATTTATATGCAGTCAGTGCTGAGGAGGATGGGGTCCCAGGGAACAAGGAGGGGGAAGGGCGTGCCAATACTGCGTTAGCCAACAGATCCACTGGCTCATATCCCAACCCAAAAAAAACCACAAGACAACCTCTATTGCCAAGGAGGAAAAGTCACTCTAAATTAGATAAAACCAATGGATAGGATGATTTGAAAGATTCCAGTGCAAAAAGAACACTGTGAGAGTCACTAAAAATAAAGAATGCAGGCTAAGTGAGGCTAAAAACGACTTGGAGAGAAAATAAAAGTGAAGTCAGTTCCACCATAGTAACATAAGAAATACCAGGAAGGCTATCACCCACACTGAAGGAAGGGAAGATGATACCAAATATTTCCCCAGCATCTGTCTTTGAACCATCTGTATAGACAGGGATGGGGCCTTCATAAAGAGGGACATGTTCTAAAAACAAAGAGAGACCCTCCTAAGAGAGAAGTAAGGTCTTTCTACCAGCAAAAGATGTACAGTAACCTACCCTCAGGACTTGACGTAAACAAACTGTCAGCAAAGAGATGAAGCAAACCGAAATAACAGATTCAATCCTGTACCCAAAGGGCTTCAGGAAACTTGGTTGAGTGGCATGAAGAGGAGCCTTAGAAACCTGGGAGATCACAACATAAGGCACTGGGTCCGGGAGGAAGTGAATACGATACCAACATCTCATCATCAATGACTGGTAGCATCAATCCAAAAGGAGGATATAAATATCTCAAAATTGAGGATGACTTGAATGCCTCCATTGTAAGATGAACACGAGCTTGATGCACCTTATTCATCATTTGGAGGGAGGGATCAGTAACAGAAGAGTAAACCTCACATCCTATAACAGCATAAAAGAGAATAAAAGAACTGTACAATTGGATGACGGTCGTAGGGTCAGTACCACAACAGGTTTGAGACTGAATCCTTTGAAGACTCATGGGCTTATCACAAGCAGCCTTGATATACTGGAAATGAGGAACTTAGGACAGTTAACAATTAAGTATGAGACCCAGAAACCGAATATTTTCCATGCAGGAGATTGTTACCAAAGCGATGTAGATCGGGTTCCAGGTGGATCACACAAAGATCAAAAAAATGCATAGAAGAATTACAGAAACCACGAGACTCAGTCGATTGGGAAAATCCATCTCAGCAGTTACTTCAACAAACAAGAGATGAGGCTATGGCACACCTAATGTCTGACTTGGCTCGTATCTCTGACTGGGGTAAAAATAATCTTGTTTTCAATGCATCAAAGACTCAGTTCTCACACCCATGAACCCGACAAAATCTTCTGCGGGAGTACCCACTAATATTTAACAATATCCATCTCAATCCCACATCGTCCTTGAACTTGCTTGGGGTTTCATTCACTCGGGACTTATCCTGAAAAGCTCATATTACATCTCTTGTAATATCTGCTTCGAAGAGATTAGGTGTGCTAAGCTGACTCCGTACCTTCTTTACCCCTGCACAGTTGTTGACTTTATACACGGGTTTTATTCGCCCCTGTGTAGAGTACAACTCTCATGTGTGGGGAGGCTCCCCAGATACAGCTCTTCTCAATATGGATGAGTCAAAAGTTTTTCGTCTTGTTATCTCTCCTCCTCTTACTGACTCCATTCAACCTTTGTCTCTTCACTGGACTGTTGCATCTTTATCTGTTTTCTATCGCTACTTCAATGATCACTGCTCCTCTGAACAGTCTTCTTGCATCCCTCCACCTCTACGAATGGCAGGTAGCACCCGTCTAGCAACAAACTTTCCTCTCATTTCTATCCAACTCTAATGCAGCGTTTCTTAACCTTTTCCGACCTCAGCACCCTCCGTAGTAAGGCCACACAGTCCAGCACACCCTTGCATCTGGTTACTGGGACTACAGTTGCTACACTGCAACAGTTACTACACCACTACTAGGATAAAGTAAAGCAACGTACTCCTTGACAATTAATTTTATACATTCTCCCAAAATAAAATATCAACCATGCCAATACTAAGCAAAACCAATATACCGTATGTTGCATTTTCCAGCACCCCCTACAACTGACTTCAGGACCTCCTGGGGTGCTAGCACCCCAGGTTAAGAAAGCTGCTCTAATGCAAGAGTTAACTGTTACTCCTAGTCCTTCATTTATGCAACAGGTCAACACTGGAACTGTCTCTCTCTGTATTTCTTACGTCCTATGGTCTCCAGTCTTTCAAGCATAGTGTGTCCAGGCATCTCGAAATGAATGGATCTTGAATTTGGCTCACTTTTTATTTTTGTTTTTTTCTTGAAGGAAAAGTTTGCAGGCTCCTGGCCTTTGGTTCCTTCTTCCTTGCAGAAAAAAAATATATATTTTCCAAGACCTTACATATACAAAAAACTAAAAAAAGGGACTAATAATTTGATGCATGAAGATGATCCTTACCTGGCTTGGGAGTAGGAATGACTACAACAACAACCCAAGCCAGAAACTCACTATAGTAGGACTCGCCCACGTTTGCGGCTGTGGTGTGGTCCGCACCTGTGTACAGTGTTGCCATGTTTTCTATACCGTTATCTCTCTCTCTCTCTCTCTCTCTCTCTCTCCTGGCGGGAAATGTGAGCCACACTGAGTACTTTTGATTCTTTTATAAGTTATTTATAATTGTGCTTTCATTTGTTAATTTGGTTTTGTTATATTTAGTGATGCCGACAATGCATTCAATGCATGCCCCTCTCCTGCCTCTCTCTCTCTCTCTCTCTCTCTCTCTCTCTCTCTCTCTCACCAACTGGGTGTAGAAGTGTTGCCATGAGTGAATAATTTTTTACTTCGGTATTGGCATATGCCTACTATTTTGTCCTACATATTAGCTTATGATTATAAATGTGATTATTCCTCGTCCTTAAAATTATGGTAAAAGCCGGTAAATGTGAGCATTTTTCCCTAGCAACACCTGTACAAGCTATGGTTGGGTCTACGGAGGTACGTACTTTACCTTAGGCCAGACTGTGGTGTGTAAGTGTTGCCACTCACAAGAATTACATGAATTATTTCTTTTACTTTGGATATTGGCTTATTTCTTCTTTTTTCAGGCTCATTATCTTATATCCAGAACTGTGATATTATTACCCACCCTAAAACTGCGCTAAAAACCATTAAAAGTGACTACAATTTCTTTTAGCAACACTGTACAATATGTATGCCATGTTTCTGTGTTACTGTATAAATATTTTATGCATAATAAGATTACTGTTGATTCATCCATCAAAATACACAAATGTAAGTTTTATTCATCTGAATTTACCGAATTTGTGATGCCTTGTACATAAATAGCTTCCGTTTCATATCGCAAGTTGGGGAAACGTGGCACCATTGTATACAGGTGCGGGCACACCACAGCCGCAAACGTGCGCGAGTCCTACTATAGTACACCAGATTCTATTACACCATGACAGCAAAACGAGACATGTGACATGTGACGCAAAACTGCAGAAGGAATATCATCACAGCCAGGAGGGAATCGTTGCACTGTGACAAAGCGTCCTGTGTTCAGAAATAGAAAAGAGGATATTATACAAACTTTCTGCAGATGAGGTAAAACTGAGATCACAAGATACTAACCGGCAACAGTGGACAAACAACTCAGCAACAGCAAAAATATCACTCAACGCCCCTCCTGCATCAGATAAAACGGGAGTGGAGGGACGAATAAACTCAGGAAATTATCCTTGCCAGGTTCCACACCCGAGTGAGAGAAGTCCTCAGGTTAACAGAGGAAATATAACCCTTCCATGATGAATGTCTTGCCTCCTTTAACACCTGCTGTGCATGAGATTGTGCCCTCCAATATGCCATCAAATACTGAGGATCCCCATGATGGCGATGAAAGTGAGAGACGGAAACCGGTTTGGCGTTCACTGGAGAAGTCGGAGCCCACCAAGGAACTGGATGTGAAGCAAATAGGAGCATTCGCACTGAGTGGAAAATCTGCCAGACAGCACCAGAAACTATGTCTCATTTTCGTTTTGACGGGCTAAGGGGATCTTAGTTAAACTTCAGTGTTCTTTTTCTGATCGATTTTACGATATTGGTTAAGCAAATACATTTTTAAAAAAGTAAATTACTCTTACTTGTGCTGTTTCACCCAAAATATCGCCTAAAAATTCGTATATTTATATATTCTTCCCTAAGAAGGTTAGGACAGTATCTGTCAATAAGACTGTTTTTGGACTGTAAGAAGCAAAAAATGCGTATGAATAATGACTATCTATCTATCTATCTATTGCCAGATGCCTCAATCCCGTTTCGGGTGGCCACAAACATATCGCCTCCACGTCGCCCTGTCCCCTGCCATTTCACTGCCCTCCTCCCAACTCACCCCCCCTCTGTCATATACGTCTCCACTCCATCCCTCCATCTCATCCTCGGCCTCCCCTCCATCTTCCCCTTTCCACCTCACTCACATACACTCTCTTCGTCAATCTCTCACCCTCCATCCTCTCCACATGCCCAAACCACCTCAGTGTGTTCCTCATAACGCTTCCTATCACATCCACATCCACATCACAACGCTCCTTTATATCCTCATTCGTCAGCCTATCTCTCCATGTGACTCCAAAGGTTCCTCTTAAATAACTCATTTCCACTGCTCTCACTCTTGACTTGTGTCCTTCCAACAACGTCCAAGCTTCACTTCCATACGTTAGAGTTGGTATCACAATACTGTCGTGTAGTAACTTTTTCACTTCCATGCTCACTTCCCTGTTTCTTATCACTGCTTTCAAAGAACCAGCAACCTTTCTTCCCTGCTGTACCCTTTCAAGTACTTCACCCTCCAAACCTCCATCCTTACTCATCACACTACCCAAGTACTTAAACGTACTCACATTTTCCATTATAATCTGACTTGTACAAAAAATGGCAAATATGGTCTATCTATAGTTTAATAGACTCTAAAATGTTACGGCGTATCGAAGCCTAGCGCTGCCAGACGTACGAAGCAAGCCAGCTGATGGAGTAGGTCACAGTGCGAGTAAAGACACAACTGTTTTGGTTTGCTTGGAAAACTTGTTGTACCGGAGGCTGCAACTAAATATCGACATGCTTTCTTGAAGTGAATTAAGTTTTATTCTTACTCACAGGGAGTTTCATGTGTTAGTATGAATTATAACTTTTATATTTGGTTAAAGATATACATATATATTTCAATGCATGCAGAAACCAGGCTGCAGCCGCTGTGAAGTATTTTTTTATATTACTATATTTTTTCATGTTGCATTGACAAACCACTGTATTATAGAGAAGAAATAGAATATTTACATATTTGTACGATATATAAGATGCATGAAAAAGGCCATTCAATCATTGCCCGACGTGTGATTTTTTTTTCCGTCCGAAAAATTAAAATATCTGTGATATATGGCATTTCTCCAGTCGCGTGAACGCTCCTATTGGCCTTTCATCTTTTCAGCAGATAAAAGAGCCACTGAGTGCAACACATCAGTTAATAAGCCACCGGCACACCAGTAGTCTGCAACCAAAACTATCCACAGAGCAGTCAGCAGAATATTGGAAAAAAAAAAAAAAAATCACTCTATCCAGTCATCAACCAGGAAGCTGAAGTTGCAGCCCACCCTCAGAAGCAGTTAACCCATAAAATGCGGAAAATTGGAAATCCGGAGTGCACACCGTGCACAAATATGTTTTATTTTCTCGTTTTTATTTTATTGTGTTTTTGCTTGACACGGTGCGGTAAAGTTTAAATATATCAGTTTTTCGATGACAGATGCCATAATTTTGCCGCTGGAGCATTCTAAAAATCGGTAATTTTTGACTGCTTAAAATATATATAATATATCTATATATATCTATATCTATCTATATCTATCTATCTATCTGTCTGTCTATCTGTCTCTGTCTCTGTCTCTGTCTCTCTCTCTGTCTCTCTCTCTCTCTCTCTCTCTCTCTCTCGTTTCAAAGACCAGTTGTATGGGTATCATAATATAAAAGAGCATGATAGAAGGGTGTGCATTTGTTTTTTTTATTTAGGTTCTTTATCTACCATTCAGTATAAGCCCCAACACTCTGGGGAGCACTGTTGCTGAAGGCCAAGCAGGGAAGGGTGCGTGAGAACAAAGGGTTACACTGACTCGTATATGGCATAAAAGGTATAGATGTAATTAGCATTTCAAGCATATTAATGAACAATGGGATACTGTGACACATACATGGTACAAAGTTGTTGCACTAATTATCATTACAAATTTAGCAATGTGCAAAGGGATACAATGACACAAATATATACATAAGTATGCAGAGAGAGGCACATACGCACACATACAAATACGTATATATCTGTAAATATATGTATTTTTCATGCACATGTAGCCATAGACATACTGTATGTACAGGATAGGTATGCATGTATAAATACATGGGTATATGTGCAGGCGCTTCACGCCAACTTCTACTGCAGTTTTTCCATAGAGGGCTTCGATATTTTCTCATTTTTGAAGGTGAAACTCAAGCAAAAATCCAGTTACCAGGAATATTCATCATAAATAATTTTACATATATCATATGAAAAAGTTCATGGATAAGTATTATGCAACACAAAATTAGCCCAATATCTAACTTGGTGTAGCCGTGGTGAAGTGTGGTGGTCTTGACCTTGACCTACCATTGTACCAACCACTGACTTATGAGGTGCTTGTGTGGAGGCTGTGCGTGGCTGAAAAGTTTCCAGATGAAACCACATACATTTAAAATTCGTCAACAATCTACCTCAAAACAACAAGCAAAAATAACATTTTTAACCCGACGTTGGAGCTCTCTGTCACAATGTGCCTCAGAATGGCTGTGGCTGCATGTCACAGTTAACAAGGTAAAGGGATGGGGGTGGTCACTGCCGTGTGAGTCAGGCAACACATCCTGAACAAAATCTAAAACAACATCAGGCGAGCACTGAGAAAAATCAGTGGCAATAGAAGCCCCAGTCTGGCTATGGAAGTATGTCATCTCATCAGAATTCAAGACACCCAACTTCTCATCCATCAATAAATAAGCCAGCATAGCACCCCAAGAATTGGCCATGCAGTTACCCTACAACGAGCGATAGCCATTGAGTTTTCCCAGTAAAGGAAAGGGGCAGGAAAGATTACAAAGGCATTCCAGATGCACCTTCCTAACGGTGGGACTAGGAGGGAGATAAAAACTAAAAATTGCTTATCGATGACAGAAAAACCTGACAAGCAGCAGTTAGTACGTGAGTGAAAAGGCTCAGATGAGTGAATGGGACATCATGATGAAGGAAGATAATGATGCCTCCATGACTCCCTTGGCCTAGAATGAGGTCAGAGCAAAAGAAATGTTAACCAGGAGGAATGGAAGGAATAATATAGGCAACCATGGTATTGTGGATTTACATAGTTACTTGAGATAACTCGGTGATAAAGTGATACAGTTCCTCCCATCTGGCATGTAAACCATGACATTTCCAGTAGATGATAGAACCCTTGGTGGAAGGAGGATCAGGATTAGGTGTGAGACAGTACAGACCTTAGCAAGCAGGCAGATATGGATAGGTGCTTTTTTTGTGTGTGTTTCTGACTCTGGGCATAGGCTTCACAGCCTGCTTCCAAGGCCCGGTAGTCCTCCTATATACCATACACTTCCACATGTCACCACTTCGGCGCTAACACCCACTGTCAATACTGAATACATGCTAGGGCTCTCTCATACAGGACTGGTGTATTGGTATTAGCGGGGGTATTTTTATGACATGTCGGCAGGTTTTCTGGTAGATCACTGAAGTCTGGTTGTATGAAATTCAAATCCTAGAACTGTTCCCTGCCCCAGTGGGGATTTGAACCTATGCCCAGTAGGACTGCAGGTCACCTCTCTACTGACTGAGCCACCGCCCTTTCAAAATGACCACCAAACACCAAGAAGCTGCACATTGTGATGTTCACCTAAAGGTAACCATGAGGAGGAGGAAGCAGAAAGTTTTTCAACATTCTTCTTTGGGGCAAGAGAACAGGCTGCTTAGCAGGCGACTTGCAGGCTGCCCTAGGTAATTTAAGGTAGCCAGCCCCACTACCAAAAGCATGGGAAAAGAATTAGACTTCACAGGACAAAAACCATTTGAGGACAAGATCACATGTAGCTGAACAGGAGCACCATTGATCTGGGCAATACCATCACCTGCTTGGGGCCGAACCACCAGCAAAACCAGCTTCAGCCTGCACCTGACTATGCGTCATGACTCCAAAGCAGGGGAAACAGGAGAAATGTCGACATAAGGTTCCACAAGGGTGACTTTAGGTGGAAACTCTTAAGACTCAGAGCATCTTGGATACTTTGCATGGTACAGAAGGAACTTTAGGAGGCTGGACAAGCCAGGACAAGGGTGTCAGACAGACATGGACAACTACCACCATCATGGTAGAGCACAAACCCAACTCCACTAAAGCGGGGGCAGAAACTCTTTGAGAAGAGGGTGAGTGAATACCAGTTTCACATTCAGTAGTAAGCTCAGGAATGGCGTCCTGCAATTCACAAGATGAAGAAGTAAGTGAAGGAACAGATCGAGACAGGTGCCAAGAGACAGGACAGGGCACAGTCAGGAGCACAGAAGTATAAGTTACTCCAGGCTGGAGAAGTGAATCTGGGCCCTTTTCTTTGCTTCAGGGAACAAAATCTTTTCATAGGTATGGATACACAAGACCTCATTTTCCATGCAGTAGCAAGGACAGTGTCGAGAAGATGCATCATGGACTGCACTGGTTAGGGGTAGGATTAGGAATAGAATACACGCTCTTACTAGACACAGAAGACAGAACCTGTAGATGGGAGCTCTCTTCTGGGAAGGACACTTCAGTAAGGATGCTACCATCCAAAGATTATAGGTTCACAACAAAAGATAGAAACTGCCATTATAAAGGTCGAAAATACTGAGATCCAAGACGTTCCAACACTGGAGGATTTCATCATGGGGTATTTCACATACGAAATAGACTCAGATCGAACAGCACAGAACCCTAAAGCAGCACAGACCCGGGGGGGGGGATGTTTCCTAATCCCAGTTGGACTCTGGGGTGACGAAAGTCAGTCTTACTGGGCCAGGGAAGGCTCCAAGATTGCAATAAGTGGCGAGGATGAAACCAGAACATTTACATAAGAGTCAGTGTGACTTGAGGGTGTCATCTGACTGGCCTGGCCTGGCCATCAGCCACATGAGGACTGAAACTCGGAGCTGAACCTTCCATACATGGCATGCAAGTTGTCATTCCTCCATTCTTACTCAGCCAACATGGAGACTAAACAAGGGGAGGTCATAATCCAGGGATAGAACCACCAGCAACCCCAGGCATAAGAAAGTACAGCCCACTGCAAATTGACTTAGGACCTACACACACAGAATTGCTATGAGAGAGTTGTCTGTTTTTGTTTTGTTTTTACACCTCTGCCAAGTGAATTTTTTGGGCAAGAAGTAACTGGCAACTCCTCTGGTTTGGCAGGAGGTGGTGAAACACTCAACACGTCAGTGCTTGCCCAGAAGCGAGAGTGAGAGTATATGTTCCCGTCGCTCCGAGCTTGCATCTCCCTCTTTTTTCGTATGCATTACTGTTTGCCCTGTTATTTTCCTAGAGTCGAGTTGTCATGCCTGGCAAGTACTGCCCAAGGGATGAGAGGGTCCGTATCAATGTATGGAGGCAGGATAATGTCCCAACCAACACGATTTGTGAACGTACTGGACACACAAATTCGACCGTCATGAAGATTCTTGCTGCAGCGCGTGGCCTGCCACCTGATGTCGTACCAGAGCACAAACATGGCGGTGGAAAGAAGAGGATGACTTCCAGAGGTACAGATACACTTCTGAAGAGGGAAGTAATCAAGAATCCTCAACTAACAGCAGCAGAACTGAAGTGAAGGCATCCCCAGTTGTTACATCTCAGTTCAAACTATCCAACACCGCTTGCAGAAGGAGCTGGGTTTGCCAAGCCGCACCGCAGTCAAGAAATCACATCTCACTGACTTCATGAAGAAGCAGCGCATTCAGTTTGCCAAGAAGTATGCCCACTGGACATCGGATGAGAGGAGATAAGTTATGTTTTCCGATAAAAGCACAGTTCAAGTGTTCTAGGTGCATTCTGCCAAGGTTCGTCGCCCTGCCTCCCGTAGTCAATATGACCCTGCTTACATGGTGCCGACCATGGAGGTAGGAAAGAGCTGGAGTTGGCACGGCTTGCTAATCCCGAGGAGTGAGGTGAAGCCTCTGATCTGTCATCCAGACGCCTTCAATATGGCGGATACTCAGGCGACAGCCTGACCTGACTATTCCCTGGGGCAGTTTACAGCAAGTTTACAGCAAGAAACACTGCTCTAAAAGCTGTTAAAAGTAGAAATACTATGAATAAGTTAGTACTGTTTAGTGGCATATAAGTATGTAAGTAAAGAAACATCAGTGAATTGGTGGTAGTCTATATAAAGTTTGTAATGTCTCAGAATTGGTTTCTTTATCGTTTTAGCATCCAGAAAAATATAAGTAAAATATTAGCTATTTACGAAATAAATCTACCGCATCAGAAGGTGTAATCAATACACAATACCATCATTATGGGCAAGGAATGTTCTGGAGGCAGTAACAAAGGTGGTAGGCGTGGGCTGTCACCTGGGTATCCGCCATATTGAAAGCGTCTGAATGACAATGCACGGGGGCTTCACAGTCAGGCCATGAGGTCGTCTCCACCTCTTTCCTACCTCCATGGTGTCGACTGTTAAGCACCCACAATCAGTAATGGTATGGGGGTGTTTCTCAGGTGAAATGGGAAGGGGAAACTTCTACTTTCTCCCTAAGAACTTGATGATGAATGGTGGCTGGTACATTCAAGTTCTGGAAGATCATATTTTAAACGTATTTTGCTATTCATGGGTGCGACTTTTTCAGGCACGATTCAGCTCCATGTCACAAGTCAAGAAAGGTGACAAAATGGCTTCAGGATAATCGGATTGAGTTCCTCGACTGGCCTGGCAACAGTCCGGATCTAAATTCGATTGAAGACTGCTTGGCAAAGATGAAGAAAATCATGGCAGAGAAGAAGACACCCAGTCTGGACAACCTCAAGACTGAACTGACAAATGTTTGGTGCAAAGAAATGTCCTTAGACTACTTTAGAGATCTAAGTGGTTCCATGCCAAAACGCACCCAACTGGTCCTGAAAAACAAGGGAAACATGATTTCATATTAATGAATGGCATTTCATGAACAAACATTGTGATATACTATGATTTCTGTGTTTTTAATACCTTGTGGGGGGAGGTCCTAAGTCAATTTGCGGTAACTTGTATACCTAGGTAATCAGTAGGGAGCATTTTCAAGTGTGACTTGATGACAATAGGAGCCATCAGGCCGCTAATGCCTATTAGACCGTAGCCAACAACTGACCCACTTATTGATCTGATCAGGCCCAACCAGGTCGCCCGTTTTGCCAGAATGAGGGACTTGAGAAGTGTGTTGCTAGCTGCAGGGTGCATCGTGCTGCATCACTCAATCCCCAGGACACCTGTTTCCAAGCATTATGGAATGTCACACTGGGCAAATGCATGGGGAGGCAAAACCCCTGTATGAGATGAGGGATAGGCAGGGATGTGCAACATCACCAGCAAGCTTTCTCTACCAGTGAATCAGAGGGTCCATGCTTGGACCACGACTCCATCAGACGCCGAACCTTACAAAGGCCTGCAGGCCTGCAGTGTTGGTTGCACTGCCAGCCACACTTCAAGACGTCTTCCTCCACCACATCATGGCGGTCCTCCTCAGTGGGGAGTTTGCTCAAGGAGGCACGATACTTGAGATATTTATTGATTTATTGAGTAATTTATTTATTCATTTATTAATCTTCAGTTAAGGTAAATTGTAAAATTATGAAAATTTGGTGATTAGCCTTTGGAAGTGTGTTCAGTTTGAGAGGAGGATGGTACCTTTCACTTTTCCTGTAGGATGGTATTGCTAAGTTTTCGAGGTACATAATTTGGTGTATGTTAATTTTGAAAAACTGAGAATTTGGTGTTTAATCTTCTGGAATGCGAAGAGGAGTTTGAAATCTGATTTGAAAGGGGCTGGCACTACCATCTTAGTAATGGTAAGTTTTAACTAACTGGTCTGGGCAAGTTGGATAGATAGAGTTTAAGTTTTGGTGAGATAGGCCTGCAGACAGATAGATGCATTCGTGACTGATGGTAAAAGTAGATAGATGAGTGGATGGATAGATAGGCAGAGTGGACGGAGGGATAGATGTATGAGTAGGTAGATAGGTAGTGTACATGTATATATGTGTGGTCGTGGCGTCTGTCAACTCTGTGGCGCTAGGCAGGGAGATGCTAAACGTTGTCGATGCATCGTTCATTCTGGTGAGGTTGAATATATACCAAAATATAATCTGCCTGATCTTCAAGGTTTTGAATTAGCCCTTTATTCAAGAGTTAGGAAGCAAAGAGCATAGATGTTCTATTTTCCTTTCTTCTTGAGAGACAGACAGACAGAGAAAGAGAGACAGACAGACAAGCTGGTGAAACAACTCTTGATTGCATAGGAAGTATATTTGTAGCTGTGTGATAAGAGTGAACATCTCCTCTTAAAATAAATGATTTTATGACCTATACACATTGCAGCACGTCCTTGATTCACACAATTCACTCTCCATATATTTAAATACTGTTCTACTGTGATGGTAGTCTGAGATTATAGCTCCAACGCTTCCGCTCATCAATGATTTTGTATTCGGATTTTTGGAGTAACATTATTTAGATGTTTGCACGGCGAACTTAATGAGCCAGCCTTGCTTTTTGAAGAAGACTCTCGAATATACAATTTTCTTTTTTGTCTACTGGAAGAGATAATCTGCTTAAAATGCCCAGACGGTAACATAGAGCAGCTCAATCTATTTGTAACAATCGACATGTAAACCTTGAAGAATAGAGGTATTCTGAGACTTATCAAAAACGT
>NC_137032.1:24260857-24273357 GCF_032717465.1 Coenobita brevimanus | reverse complement strand
ACGCTCAGTACATATGAACTCTAAAAAGTAACCCTTTTATACGTGGAAACAAAAACTTAGCCAATGCACCTGATATTTCAAAGGCTTTCCATCAAGTCTGTCATAGATCTTTATTTTCCAAACTACCCTCATGCGGTTTCTACCCTTGTATCCATGCCTTCATCTCTAGCTTCTTTTCTAGTCATTCTATAGCTGCTGTTGTAGAGGGCGACCGTTCTTCTCCTAGAACAATCAGTAGTGGTGTTCCTCAAGGTTCTGTCGTATTATGAATTCACTTCTTTCTATTCATCAGTGACCTTCTAAGCTGTACATCTAACCCTATCGACTAACACTGTGATGGCTCCACCCTTCACCTTTCCATTAGCATTTCGCAGCGTCCATCTCATACGTTATTTCAACAGATAAGAGATGAGCTATGACACACCTGATATCTGACTTGCCTCATATCTCTAATGGGGCAAAGGTAATCTTATTATTTATACATCAAAAATTCTTACATCTTTCGACCTGTCAAAATCTTCCGCAGGAGCATCATCTCTGAACATACTTTGAGTATCATCCTCTCGGGATTTATCATGGAAAGATCGTACTTCTCTTGTCAAGTTTGCTTCCAAGAGATTAAGTGTGCTAAGCCGACTCCGTGCCTTCTTTACCCGAGCACATCTATTGATTTTATATAGGGGGTTGATTCGCCCGTGGGTCGAGTACAGCTCTCGCATGTGGGGGGGGCTCCCCGCATACAGCTCTTTATGTATGGTCAATAGCTGTTGGTCTCATTAACTCTTCCCTTTGTACTGGCTCCTTGCATCCTCTGTTTTTTCGAGGCACTGCTGCATATTTTTCTCTTTTCTGTTGCTACTTCAATGGTCACTGCTCCTCTGATCAGTCTCCTTGCATCCCTAATCCAGGAAGGCGGGTGTGTGGCACCCGTCTGGAAGCAAACCATCATCTCTTTTCTCTCCGACTCTCTGTGCAAAAGTTGACTGATATTCCCAGTCCTTCATGTATGCAACAGGTCAACTTTGGAACAGTCTTCCCCTGTCTGCATTTCCTACTGCCTATGACCTCTAGTGTTTTAAATGCGATGTTTCCAGACATCTAAAAATGAACGGGTGTTTAATGTGGTTCTTTTATTCTTTTCTTGCACCGAACAATGTTGCGGGTTTCCAGCCTTTGATTCCTTCTTCCTTGCATTAAAAACAAAGAATGAGAAAACTCACTCAGAGAAACAAAGTAACTGGGTGGGGCGACCGTGCTTCGGAGTATTAGGCTATATTTGGCTATACTTGCTATGTATATAAAGCTTCCGTGATGTCCATGTTGGCTACTGTACGTGAGATCCCTAAAGTACTTAACCGGGTCTTGTTTACCGGGCGGTCAAGTGTTTCACCGTGCTGACGAATGGCTGAGTAGGGTGACTGACTGTGGTCCGTTAGTTCGATAAAATTTGCCTTTCTCTCTCCCTCTCTCACATATATATATATATATATATATATATATATATATATATATATATATATATATAAACAATATCACTTGAACACTATCTATCTATCTATATACCTAGGCTGCTTCCCCCAAGGAAAGGGAGGTAGCCGAGACAGGATGACTCACTCTCCATTTACTCATCCATTCAAACACATTCATTCGCATCTTAGCCCCAAAGGGGAGAAAGGACAGATCCTCACCGCACCACACCGCACAAGGGTCAACTGGGCAATACAATCAGTGACACCCGCAGCAGGGCACGACAGCAGAACTGGTTTACCCCTGCCACATCATAACAGACCCATCCCCTTACCCGCAACTGACCTGACTAGCTGATCAGACCAAATGCGGGAGAATATCCCCTCAGGGCTGCGTCATCACTTATTCATTCACAATTTCTCTCCATTTATTTCTGTCACGCACAGCCACTCTTCCTTGCTCAACAGACATCCCTCCCTGAACACGTGATGACAAATATATTGTGGAAATCGTAGGAAAATCAGATGAAGTCAAGCACCAAGCTTTCTTGTGTACAGCACAGTACTTAAAGACGTTTATATTAGTAAACAAGGTGTCCTGAGGGGAAATAGCAAAACTTTGGTAGATAACAGATGAGAGAATTCTATATGAAATATGCTATATCCACAAGTGTCCATATCTAAATCGTTACGATGCCACTAATAAGTCAGTCATCATGGGGTTAAAGGCTCCCTCATAAATCACCAATAAGGTCATCAGTAACTGAAGGTCAGTAGCGGCTGAGATACGGACAAATGATGACATATATATATATATATATATATATATATATATATATATATATAGAGAGAGAGAGAGAGAGAGAGAGAGAGAGAGAGAGAGAGAGAGAGAGAGAGAGAGAGAGAGAGAAAGAGAGAGAGAGAGAGAGAGAGAGAGAGAGAGAGAGAGAGAGAGAGATGAGAAAAAGGCAGAGTATAAGAGAGAAGTGGAGGAACGATCGGGCAAGTATAAATTGGAGCAGATGGGGGACGTGGAAGGTGTGTGCAGGATATTTACAGAAGAAATATGTGCATCATGTGATGTGGTGTGTGGGATGAAGAGAAGACGGAGGGGGGTGCAAGGAACAGCATGGTGGAATGAAGAGGTGAGACAGGCTGTGACACAAAAGAAGAAAGCATACAATGAATGGATGAGAAATAGGGGCGTGGAAGAAGTTGAGAGGTGGAAGAGAGAGTTATATGTAGAAAGAAAGAGAGAGGTGAAAAGATTAGGAAGAGAGAGTAAGAAGAGAGTGAATGAGGAATTTGGAAGGAACTTGAGTGTAAAGTGGAGGGACTGTAACAAAATGTTCTGGAAAGAGTTGAAGAGGGTAAGACAGGGTGGAAGTGAAGTTAGCAGGGGAGTTAAAGATAAAAATGGTAGATTACTAGTGGAGAAGGGAGAAAAAGTGAGAAGATGAAGAGAACACTTTAAGGAATTGTTGAACATTGAGGATGGAAGAAATGAGAGTATAAGTGGCTGGGGAATGGCTGGGAGAAGGAAGGAGGTGAGAAGACAGGAAGAAATCAGTAGGATATAAGTTGTGGAAGCAATGCAGAAAGTTAAATTGAGGAAAGCCCCAGGAATTGATGGAGCGTGTGGTGAAATCCTGAAGTATGGGGGAGAGATAGTAGTAGAATGGATGTGGAAAATGTGCAGATTGGCTTGGGATGAAGGTAGAGTCTCGGAGGATTGGAAGTCAGGAATAATTATTCCCTTGTACAAAGGAAAAGGGGAAAAAGAAGTGTGTGGTAATCAAAGGGGCATCTGTCTTCTTAGTATAATAGGAAAAGTGTATTGAAGGATACTTATTGACAGAGTTAGAGAAAGAACAGAGGAATTAGTTGGAGAAGAACAGGGAGGCTTTAGGAAGGGAAGAGGTTGTGTAGATCATTCTTAGATCTTTAGTGGAAAAGTTTCTAGAGAAGGGAAAGAAGTTGTATGCGGCTTTCATGGATTTGGAGAAAGCATATGACAGGGTGGATAGACAAGGATTGTGGAAAGTATTAAGAATATATGGAGTAGATGGGAAGTTGTTGAATGCTGTGAAGAGTATGTATGATGGTGCTAAGGCTGCAATGTATGTGGATGGTGAACTGAGTGAATTTTTCTCTTTGAAGGATGGGTTGAAACAGGGATGTGTCATGTCTCCATGGTTGTCCAATCTGTACATGTATGGGGTAATAAAAGAGGTACAAGGTAGGGTAGTGGATGTTAGAGTGGCCCTGATGAGAGAGGGTAGTGTTTGGAAACTCCTTGTACTGTTGTTTGCAGATGATACTGTGTTGTTGAGTGAAGACGAAGGAGCTGCAAGGCTTGGTGGATGAGTTTGGGAGAGTGTGTAAGAAACGGAATCTAAAGGTGAATGTAGTGAGGGGTAAAGTGATGGTCTTTGAGAGAGGTGAAGCCAGTGAATGTACTGCGAAGTTGGATGGTGAGGAATTGGAAAATGTGAGTACGTTTAAGTACTTGGGTAGTGTGATGAGTAAGGATTGAGGTTTGGAGGGTGAAGTGCTTGAAAGGGTACAGCAGGGAAGAAAGGTTCTTGGTTCCTTGAAAGCAGTGATAAGAAGTGAGCATGGAAGTGAAAAAGTTACTACATGACAGTATTGTGATACCAACTCTAACGTATGGAAGTGAAGCTTGGACGTTGCTGTAAGGACACAAGTCAAGAGTGAGAGCAGTGGAAATAAGTTGTTTAAGAGGAGCCTGTGCAGTCACATGGAGAGACAGGCTGACAAATGAGGATATAAAGGAACGTTGTGGTGTGGATGTGGATGTGATGGGAAGCGTTAGGGGGAATACACTGAGGTGGTTTGGCCATGTGGAGAGGATGGAGGGTGAAAGACTGACGAAGAGAGTGTATGTGAGTGAGGTGGAGGGGGGAAGAGGGAAGGGGAGGCCGAGGATGAGATGGTGGGATGGGGTGGAGAGGTATATGAGAGAGGGGTGTGTGAGTTGGGAGCAGGGGAGTGAAATGGCGGGGGACAGGGCGACGTGGAGGCGTTTTGTTTCTAGCCACCCCGAACGGGATTGAGGCGCCTGGCAATATATATATATATATATATATATATATATATATATATATATATATATATATATATATATATATGTATATATATATATATATATATATATATATATATATATATATATATATATATATATATATATATATATATATATGTTTTTACCTAGAAATTCCTTATCTCTCACTTCCCAAGCTACGTCCTTTCCTCCTTCGACACTATTTATATATATATATATATATATATATATATATATATATATATATATATATATATATATATATATATATAAACAATATCACTTGAACACGTGATGACAAAAATTTTGTGGAAATCGTAGGAAAATCAGATGACGTCAAGCACCAAGCTTTCTTGTGTACAGCATAGTACTTAAAGACGTATATATTAGTAAGCAAGGTGTCCTGAGGGGAAATAGCAAAACTTTGGTAAATAACACATGAGGGAATTCTAAATGAAATATGCTATATCCACAAGTGTCCATATCTAAATCGTTACGATGCCACTAATAAGTCAGTCATCATGGGGTTAAAGGCTCCCTCATAAATCACCAATAAGGTCATCAGTAACTGAAGGTCAGTAGCGGCTGAGATTCGGACAAATGATGATATATATATATATATATATATATATATATATATATATATATATATATATATATATATATATATATATATATATATATATGTATATGAGAAAAAGGCAGAGTATAAGAGAGAAGTGGAGGAACGATTGGGCAAGTATGAATTGGAGCAGATGGGGGACGTGGAAGGTGTGTGCAGGATATTTACAGAAGAAATATGTGCATCATGTGATGTGGTGTGTGGGATGAAGAGAAGATGGAGGGGGGAGCAAGGAACAGCATGGTGGAATGAAGAGGTGAGACAGGCTGTGGCACAAAAGAAGAAAGCATACAATGAATGGATGAGAAATAGGGGCGTGGAAGAAGTTGAGAGGTGGAAGAGAGAGTTATATGTAGAAAGAAAGAGAGAGGTGAAAAGATTAGGAAGAGAGAGTAAGAAGAGAGTGAATGAGGAATTTGGAAGGAACTTGAGTGTAAAGTGGAGGGACTGTAACAAAATGTTCTGGAAAGAGTTGAAGAGGGTAAGACAGGGTGGAAGTGAAGTTAGCAGGGGAGTTAAAGATAAAAATGGTAGATTACTAGTGGAGAAGGGAGAAAAAGTGAGAAGATGAAGAGAACACTTTAAGGAATTGTTGAACATTGAGGATGGAAGAAATGAGAGTATAAGTGGCTGGGGAATGGCTGGGAGAAGGAAGGAGGTGAGAAGACAGGAAGAAATCAGTAGGATATAAGTTGTGGAAGCAATGCACAAAGTTAAATTGAGGAAAGCCCCAGGAATTGATGGAGAGTGTGGTGAAATCCTGAAGTATGGGGGAGAGATAGTAGTAGAATGGATTTGGAAAATGTGCAGATTGGCTT
The DNA here is from genome assembly GCF_032717465.1 of Coenobita brevimanus. NCBI lineage: Eukaryota > Metazoa > Arthropoda > Malacostraca > Decapoda > Coenobitidae > Coenobita > Coenobita brevimanus. The sequence continues at coordinate 24,267,363 of NC_137032.1, read as the reverse complement.
GGGATGAAGGTAGAGTCTCGGAGGATTGGAAGTCAGGTATAATTATTCCCTTGTACAAAGGAAAAGGGGAAAAAGAAGTGTGTGGTAATCAAAGGGGCATCTGTCTTCTTAGTATAATAGGAAAAGTGTATTGTAGGATACTTATTGACAGAGTTAGAGAAAGAACAGAAATTTAGTTGGAGAAGAACAGGGAGGCTTTAGGAAGGGAAGAGGTTGTGTAGATCATTCTTAGATCTTTGGTGGAAAAGTTTCTAGAGAAGGGAAAGAAGTTGTATGCGGCTTTCATGGATTTGGAGAAAGCAATATGACAGGGTGGATAGACAAGGATTGTGGAAAGTATTAAGAATATATGGAGTAGATGGGAAGTTGTTGAATGCTGTGAAGAGTATGTATGATGGTGCTAAGGCTGCAATGTATGTGGATGGTGAACTGAGTGAATTTTTCTCTTTGAAGGATGGGTTGAAACAGGGATGTGTCATGTCTCCATGGTTGTCCAATCTGTACATGTATGGGGTAATAAAAGAGGTACAAGGTAGGGTAGTGGATGTTAGAGTGGCCCTGGTGAGAGAGGGTAGTGTTTGGAAACTCCTTGTACTGTTGTTTGCAGATGATACTGTGTTGTTGAGTGAAGACGAAGGAGCTGCAAGGCTTGGTGGATGAGTTTGGGAGAGTGTGTAAGAAACGGAATCTAAAGGTGAATGTAGTGAGGGGTAAAGTGATGGTCTTTGAGAGAGGTGAAGCCAGTGAATGTACTGCGAGGTTGGATGGTGAGGAATTGGAAAATGTGAGTACGTTTAAGTACTTGGGTAGTGTGATGAGTAAGGATTGAGGTTTGGAGGGTGAAGTGCTTGAAAGGGTACAGCAGGGAAGAAAGGTTCCTGGTTCCTTGAAAGCAGTGATAAGAAGTAGGGAAGTGAGCATGGAAGTGAAAAAGTTACTACATGACAGTATTGTGATACCAACTCTAACGTATGGAAGTGAAGCTTGGACGTTGCTGTAAGGACACAAGTCAAGAGTGAGAGCAGTGGAAATAAGTTGTTTAAGAGGAGCCTGTGGAGTCACATGAAGAGACAGGCTGACAAATGAGGATATAAAGGAACGTTGTGGTGTGGATGTGGATGTGATGGGAAGCGTTAGGGGGAATACACTGAGGTGGTTTGGCCATGTGGAGAGGATGGAGGGTGAAAGACTGACGAAGAGAGTGTATGTGAGTGAGGTGGAGGGGGGAAGAGGGAAGGGGAGGCCGAGGATGAGATGGTGGGATGGGGTGGAGAGGTGTATTAGAGAGGGGTGTGTGAGTTGGGAGCAGGGGAGTGAAATGGCGGGGGACAGGGCGACGTGGAGGCGTTTTGTTTCTGGCCACCCCGAACGGAATTGAGGCGCCTGGCAATATATATATATATATATATATATATATATATATATATATATATATATATATATATATATATATATATATATATATATATATGTTTTTACCTAGAAATTCCTTATCTCTCACTTCCCAAGCTACGTCCTTTCCTCCTTCGACACTATTTATATATATATATATATATATATATATATATATATATATATATATATATATATATATATATATATATATAAACAATATCACTTGAACACGTGATGACAAAAATATTGTGGAAATCGTAGGAAAATCAGATGACGTCAAGCACCAAGCTTTCTTGTGTACAGCATAGTACTTAAAGACGTGTATATTAGTAAACAAGGTGTCCTGAGGGGAAATAGCAAAACTTTGGTAAATAACACATGAGGGAATTCTAAATGAAATATGCTATATCCACAAGTGTCCATATCTAAATCGTTACGATGCCACTAATAAGTCAGTCATCATGGGGTTAAAGGCTCCCTCATAAATCACCAATAAGGTTATCTGTAACTGAAGGTCAGTAGCGGCTGAGATTCGGACAAATGATGATATATATATATATATATATATATATATATATATATATATATATATATATATATATATATATATATATATATATATGTATAAGAGAAAAAGGCAGAGTATAAGAGAGAAGTGGAGGAACGATTGGGCAAGTATGAATTGGAGCAGATGGGGGACGTGGAAGGTGTGTTCAGGATATTTACAGAAGAAATATGTGCATCATGTGATGTGGTGTGTGGGATGAAGAGAAGATGGAGGGGGGAGCAAGGAACAGCATGGTGGAATGAAGAGGTGAGACAGGCTGTGGCACAAAAGAAGAAAGCATACAATGAATGGATGAGAAATAGGGGCGTGGAAGAAGTTGAGAGGTGGAAGAGAGAGTTATATGTAGAAAGAAAGAGAGAGATGAAAAGATTAGGAAGAGAGAGTAAGAAGAGAGTGAATGAGGAATTTGGAAGGAACTTGAGTGTAAAGTGGAGGGACTGTAACAAAATGTTCTGGAAAGAGTTGAAGAGGGTAAGACAGGGTGGAAGTGAAGTTAGCAGGGGAGTTAAAGATAAAAATGGTAGATTACTAGTGGAGAAGGGAGAAAAAGTGAGAAGATGAAGAGAACACTTTAAGGAATTGTTGAACATTGAGGATGGAAGAAATGAGAGTATAAGTGGCTGGGGAATGGCTGGGAGAAGGAAGGAGGTGAGAAGACAGGAAGAAATCAGTAGGATATAAGTTGTGGAAGCAATGCACAAAGTTAAATTGAGGAAAGCCCCAGGAATTGATGGAGAGTGTGGTGAAATCCTGAAGTATGGGGGAGAGATAGTAGTAGAATGGATGTGGAAAATGTGCAGATTGGCTTGGGATGAAGGTAGAGTCTCGGAGGATTGGAAGTCAGGTATAATTATTCCCTTGTACAAAGGAAAAGGGGAAAAAGAAGTGTGTGGTAATCAAGGGGGCATCTGTCTTCTTAGTATAATAGGAAAAGTGTATTGTAGGATACTTACTGACAGAGTTAGAGAAAGAACAGAGGAATTAGTTGGAGAAGAACAGGGAGGCTTTAGGAAGGGAAGAGGTTGTGTAGATCATTCTTAGATCTTTGGTGGAAAAGTTTCTAGAGAAGGGAAAGAAGTTGTATGTGGCTTTCATGGATTTGGAGAAAGCATATGACAGGGTGGATAGACAAGGATTGTGGAAAGTACTAAGAATATATGGAGTAGATGGGAAGTTGTTGAATGCTGTGAAGAGTATGTATGATGGTGCTAAGGCTGCAATGTATGTGGATGGTGAACTGAGTGAATTTTTCTCTTTGAAGGATGGGTTGAAACAGGGATGTGTCATGTCTCCATGGTTGTCCAATCTGTACATGTATGGGGTAATAAAAGAGGTACAAGGTAGGGTAGTGGATGTTAGAGTGGCCCTGGTGAGAGAGGGTAGTGTTTGGAAACTCCTTGTACTGTTGTTTGTAGATGATACTGTGTTGTTGAGTGAAGACGAAGGAGCTGCAAGGCTTGGTGGATGAGTTTGGGAGAGTGTGTAAGAAACGGAATCTAAAGGTGAATGTAGTGAGGGGTAAAGTGATGGTCTTTGAGAGAGGTGAAGCCAGTGAATGTACTGCGAGGTTGGATGGTGAGGAATTGGAAAATGTGAGTACGTTTAAGTACTTGGGTAGTGTGATGAGTAAGGATTGAGGTTTGGAGGGTGAAGTGCTTGAAAAGGTACAGCAGGGAAGAAAGGTTCCTGGTTCCTTGAAAGCAGTGATAAGAAGTGAGCATGGAAGTGAAAAAGTTACTACATGACAGTATTGTGATACCAACTCTAACGTATGGAAATGAAGCTTGGACGTTGCTGTAAGGACACAAGTCAAGAGTGAGAGCAGTGGAAATAAGTTGTTTAAGAGGAGCCCTTGCAGTCACATGGAGAGACAGGCTGACAAATGAGGATATAAAGGAACGTTGTGGTGTGGATGTGGATGTGATGGGAAGCGTTAGGGGGAATACACTGAGGTGGTTTGGCCATGTGGAGAGGATGGAGGGTGAAAGACTGACGAAGAGAGTGTATGTGAGTGAGGTGGAGGGGGGAAGAGGGAAGGGGAGGCCGAGGATGAGATGGTGGGATGGGGTGGAGAGGTATATGAGAGAGGGGTGTGTGAGTTGGAAGCAGGGGAGTGAAATGGCGGGGGACAGGGCGACGTGGAGGCGTTTTGTTTCTGGCCACCCCGAACGGGATTGAGGCACCTGGCAATATATATATATATATATATATATATATATATATATATATATATATATATATATATATGTTTTTACCTAGAAATTCCTTATCTCTCACTTCCCAAGCTACGTCCTTTCCTCCTTCGACACTCTATATATATATATATATATATATATATATATATATATATATATATATATATATATATATATATATATATATATAAACAATATCACTTGAACACGTCATGACAAATATATTGTGGAAATCGTAGGAAAATCAGATGAAGTGAAGGACCAAGCTTTCGGGTGTACAGCACAGTACTAAAAGACGTATATATTAGTAAACAAGGTGTCCTAAGGGGAAATAGCAAAACTTTGGTAAATAACACATGAGGGAATTCTAAATGAAATATGCTATACCCACAAGTGTCCATATCTAAATCGTTACGATGCCAGTAATAAGTCAGTCATCATGGGGTTAAAGGCTCCCTCATAAATCACCAATAAGGTCATCAGTAACTGAAGGTCAGTAGCGGCTGAGATACGGACAAATGTTGATATATATATATATATATATATATATATATATATATATATATATATATATATATATATATATATATATATATATATATACATATATGAGAAAAAGGCAGAGTATAAAAGAGAAGTGGAGGAACGATTGGGCAAGTATGAATTGGAGCAGATGGGGGACTTGGTTGGTGTGTGCAGGATATTTACAGAAGAAATATGTGCATCATGTGATGTGGTGTGTGGGATGAAGAGAATACGGAGGGGGGTGCAAGGAACAGCATGGTAGAATGAAGAGATGAGACAGGCTGTGGCACAAAAGAAGAAAGCATACAATGAATGGATGAGAAATAGGGGCGTGGAAGAAGTTGAGAGGTGGAAGAGGGAGTTATATGTAGAAAGAAAGAGAGAGGTTAAAAGATTAGTAAGAGAGAGTATGAAGAGAGTGGATGAGGAATTTGGAAGGAATTTGAGTGTAAAGTGGAGGGACTGTAACAAAATTTTCTGGAAAGAGTTGAAGAGGGTAAGACAGGGTGGAAGTGAAGTTAGCAGGGGAGTTAAAGATAAAAATGGTAGATTACTAGTGGAGAAGGGAGAAAAAGTGAGAAGATGAAGAGAACACTTTAAGGAGTTGTTGAACATTGAGGATGGAAGTAATGAGAGTATAAGTGGCTGGGGAATGGCTGGGAGAAGGAGGGAGGTGAGAAGACAGGAAGAAATCAGTAGGATATAAGTTGTGGAAGCAATGCAGAAAGTTAAATTGAGGAAAGCCCCAGGAATTGATGGAGTGTGTGGTGAAATGCTGAAGTATGGGGGAGAGATAGTAGTTGAATGGATGTGGAAAATGTGCAGATTGGCTTGTGATGAAGGTAGAGTCTCGGAGGATTGGAAGTCAGGTATAATTATTCCCTTGTACAAAGGAAAAGGGGAAAAAGTGTGTGTGGTAATCAAAGGGGCATCTGTCTTCTTAGTATAATAGGAAAAGTGTATTGTAGTATACTTATTGACAGAGTTAGAGAAAGAACAGAAGAATTAGTTGGAGAAGAACAGGGAGGCTTTAGGAAGGGAAGAGGTTGTGTAGATCATTCTTAGATCTTTAGTGGAATAGTTTCTAGAGAAGGGAAAGAAGTTGTATGCGGCTTTCATGGATTTGGAGAAAGCATATGACAGGGTGGATAGACAAGGATTGTGGAAAGTATTAAGAATATATGGAGTAGATGGGAAGTTGTTGAATGCTGTGAAGAGTATGTATGATGGTGCTAAGGTTGCAGTGCATGTGGATGGTGAACTGAGTGAATTTTTCTCTTTGAAGGATGGGTTGAAACAGGGATGTGTCATGTCTCCATGGTTGTCCAATCTGTATATGTATGGGGTAATAAAAGAGGTACAAGGTAGGGTAGTGGATGTTGGAGTGGCCCTGGTGAGAGAGGGTAGTGTTTGGAAACTCCTTGTACTGTTGTTTGCAGATGATACTGTGTTGTTGAGAGAAGACTAAGGAGAGCTGCAAGGCTTGGTGGATGAGTTTAGGAGAGTGTGTAAGAAACGGTATCTAAAGGTGAATGTAGGGAAGGGTAAAGTGATGGTCTTTGAGAAAGATGAAGCCAGTGAATGTACTGCGAGGTTGGATGGTGAGGAATTGGAAAATGTGAGTACGTTTAAGTACTTGGGTAGTGTGATGAGTAAGGATTGAGGTTTGGAGGGTGAAGTGCTTGAAAGGGTACAGCAGGGAAGAAAGGTTCCTGGTTCCTTGAAAGCAGTGATAAGAAACAGGGAAGTGAGCATGGAAGTGAAAAAGTTACTACATGACAGTATTGTGATACCAACTCTAACGTATGGAAGTGAAGCTTGGA
>NC_137032.1:24238357-24258357 GCF_032717465.1 Coenobita brevimanus | reverse complement strand
CGTTTCTTACACACTCCCGCAAACCCACCCACCAAGTCTTGGAGCTCCCCTTTGTCTTCACTTAACACAGTATCATCTGTAAACAATAGCACAGGGAGTTTCCAAACACTGCCCTCTCTCACTAGGACCATTCCAACATCCACTGCCCTACTTTGTATCTCTTTTCTAACCTTATTCATATACAATCTGAACAACCATGGAGATATGACACATCGTTGCTTCAATCCAACCTTCAAGTAGTAAAATTGACTCAGTCCACTATCCACATGCACTCTCCCCCGTAGGCAGCCACCTTGGCGTGGTGGGGGGGTGCTTGCATACCCCTGTAATCTCACAAGCCTACCAGGGGATGTAACAACATCTGGTAGGGTCTTTCACGTGGGTAGGGTTGTGGGTGAGGGGTCTGACTAAGCCCTGCCCGAAACGTACGTTACCTGTATGGGTCATCGTTGCCGCCCTCCAGAGAGATCGCCTCGGTGCTGTCCCGCTTTGGTTGGTTGGGTGTCTGGGCTGGGGAATGTTGGGGAAGGGGGTGGCACTGGTGGGAGCAAACTTTCGTATCAAGGGGTGTCCTTTTTGGGACACTCTCCGGGGACGAGGTACCCCGCTCCCATTAGACCGCGCTCAGTCCCCTCACTCCCTGGTAGGCGGTTTCCCTTGGCTCCTGGTGCCAATTTATATTCACCAATGTACATATGGATACACTGAACACTTCCTTAACCACTCGTGTGGTCTGTGACCAGCCGCACGAGTCGGCAGCAACTGGTCACTCTCTGGCTGACAACCCTGTGCCCTCCGGGTCATCTGCCAAAACTGCAAATCAAGATGCTCTTTCTACCGAGCTGTTAACTGGAGTTTTTGTGAAACACCCTCATACAAAATACATAGTACTAAAAACTGATGATGGTACTTCCTTCCGGAACCTGTACTGTTTTCAAATTCACGGTGGTCTAGTTACGGCATGTGGATATATTCCCAAGGTCTCCTTGCAGGGCAATGGTTCTCTGTTGCTAGAAGTCAGGAATGAAGAGGAGAGTTCACGCATCCAGTCTCTTACTATGGTCGCCGGTTATCCCGTATCTGCCTCTTGTCACTTGGTCCTTAGTCAGTCCCGAGGGGTTGTGTATTCTCGTGACTTGATCTCTTATTTGATTCTTCCCTCTTGGAGGGGCTGGCTCCTCAGGGTGTTGTAGCAGTACAGAGAATTATGAAGAAAGTTGATGGGGTTTTGACCCCCACACCCACTCTTATCTTGACATTTGATCGCCTTACTTTGCCGGAGGTTGTTACTGCTGTGTGGTGGACGGTTAAGATTAAACCTTATGTTCCCCGACCTAGAAGGTGTTATTATTGTCAAAGGTTTGGTCATGTTCGCCATTCTTGCAGGTGTGAAGCGTCTGGCCTTCCTGAGGTCTGTGGAAATTGCAGTGGAGTTTCTCATGGTATGGTTGATTGTTCTCAACTCTTTAAATGTTTGAACTGTGGAGGGGCGCATGTGGCCTCCTCAAGGGATTGTGAAGTATATAAGTATGAATATGAGATTATTTCTGTCTGAACGAAGGAGAGAATTTCCTTTTCCGAGGCAAAGGCCAGGGTAAGGGAGCGGTTCATTTGCCCTGGGGTTACCTTTGCTGCTGCATTGCCTCGCCTTAAAGCCACTTGGCAGGTGCCCCTGCCATCACACAATGCCCCATCAAATTCTCGGGGTTCTACTCCCCGGCCTTCTTGGCCAGGGGGTTCCATTGAGGGAGTGCAGCCTGGAAGCAACTGTGTTTCCTCCGGGGAGGTGCCCCCTGCCTCTGGGGGTGTCCCCTCTGCGGTGGTGCTTCCAGCATCTGGGAGTGCCTCTCCCATCCCAGTTCCTCCGGTTCCTCCTGTGACAAACACTTGTGTCGATGCTACGCCTTGCTTTGACACATCCAAAATTCCCAATGACCTTCCTGTGCATGGCAAGCATTATCGTGGCTCCTCAGAGTGCTCGGACAGTGAAGCACTGCTACCAAAGATCTCTGCAGTAGAGCCCACTACTCCTCCTCCTCGGGATGCTCAGGGGTCAGGGCGAGTGCAGGCTGGGGATGGCGTCTTGCTGACGACCCAGCCACCACCAGACAATGGTGCTAGTCACGTCATTGATGCTCCTGCTCAGTTGCATGAGGCCTTGCCCTCTCAAGGTTCCAGTACTGAGGGATGTGCTACCAATCGTGCTCCTTCTCAAGGTGGCACTACCTGCTCTATTCTGGCTAGGGCAGCCTGCGGTCCCCCTGTCAAACCATCTCTTGCCCCCGCACAAAAGAAGACCATTTTCCGGCCCTCTTCTTCTTCCTCCAGGTTATCTTCAGTTGGGCGGCACACTGAACATCATAATGGTACCAGGCAGTCCCTTTCTAAGGGCAGTTCTAAGCAATAACCTAAATCTGGTTGCTTGCCAGGGGAAAGGTTGTCTCGTCCCTCAACCTGGATTCTTCCTTCGCTGTGGGTATTATGGCATTTTCAGCCAGTACATTACAGTGGAATTGTCGAGGGCTGCGTGGTAATTGGGAGGAGCTGCGGACCCTCCTGGTTTATTCCCCTATGTGCGTGTGTCTCCAGGAATCTATTGTAGGGTTTGCCACTCCTCATGCACCACCTGGGTACAATGCATTTTACTCAGCTCCAACCCAGGGTCCTGTTGGGGGTAGTGCTGTTTTGGTGAGGGCTGACATCTCTCATCACTAGTCCATCTCCAGTCTGACCTCCAGTGTGCTGCTGTGTGGTTGTATGGTCACCGCTGGTATACAGTTTGTTCCATTTATTTACCACCCAACACAGCAGTCAGTAGGGTGGAACTTGAGAACCCTCTTGGTCAGTTACCTACACCCTTTCTTCTCTTGGGGGACTTTGATGGTCGCCACCCTTTGTGGGGTGACTGTCTTGTTAACCAATGTGTGAGTTTGTTGGCATCCTTATTGGAGTATGAGGATCTTGCCCTCTTCAATACTGGGGCATTTACACGTTTTCACTCCCAAACAGGTTCACTTACTGCAATCGACCTCTCTGTCTGCTCTTCTGACTGTCTCCTAGACTTTACCTGGGAGGTAATGGAGGATCTCTGTGAAAGTGATCACTTTCACATTCTCCTTACTGCACCACTATCTAGTCCCTGTTCCCGGCTACCAAGGTGATGATTGGATAAGGCAGACTGGTCTCTTTTTTCTTCTCTGATTTCCATTAATGCCTCAGTTGAAGACTTTCCGAGTATTGATGAGGCTGTATCCTTCTTTACCTCCGTTATACATTCTGTTGCCCTTCATGCTGTTCCTAAAACCTCTGGCACATATCGCTGTCGACCTGTCCCATGGTGGAATGAGGATTGCAGTGTTGCTGTACGTGCTAAGAAGTTAGCTTTTTCCCATTATTGTAGATACAGGACAGAGCATTATCTTGTGGAGTTCAGAAGGGCATGGGCTAAGGCTCATCGAGAACTGAAACAAGCTAGGCGGGACTCCTAGATTGCTTATGTGTCATCTGTAAACTCAAAGACACCAGTGTCTCAGGTGTGGAAGAGGGTGCGAAAGATTTCAGGAAAATTTACTCAAGGCAGGTCCCCCGTGCTGATGTCTAATGGTGAGCCTGTTGGTGACCCTACAGCCATGGCCGATATTTTTGCATCTGCCTTTGCAGCGGTCAGTCTTAGGGATACTAGCTCACCAATTTTTGCCAGACAACGGGAGATAGAGGAGGCCAGGGTACTGGACTTCCGTTCGAGGAATGTGGAGTCTTACAACCTCCCTTTCTCTTATCACGAACTCTAATCTGCCTTTTCCCTCTGTCATGACACCTCACCAGGGCTGGACGATATTCTCTATACGATGCTTCGACACCTGGATGATGATGCATTGCCTTTCCTCCTCAGCCTTTTTAATAGAATCTGGTGGGAATCTTCCCTTCCCACCTCTTGGCGTGAGGCTACTGTCCTGCCATTCCAGAAGCAGGGGAAGCCAGACTACAGTCCCCTGGAGTATCGGCCAATTGCCTTAACATCCTGCTTGTGCAAATTATTGGAGAAGATGGTTAACACTTGCCTAATGTATTTAGTAGAAAGGAATGAATGTCTCTCTCAGTGTCAGTCTGGTTTTCGAAAATGTCGCTCAACAACAGATGCACTTGTCCGTCGTGAGGCTGCAGCATGTGATGCTTTTGCTAGACAGCAGCATTTGGTGTGCATCTTATTTGATCTAGAAAAGGCATATGATACTACATGGCAGTATGGTATTTTCCAACAACTCCATTCTTTTGGTTTACATGGCAGGCTACCCCTATTTATATTAAATTTTCTGCGTGACCGTTCATGCAGGGTTAAGGTTGGCATCACCCTGTTTCCTTCATACCCTCAGGAGGAAGGGGTGCCTCAAGGAAGTGTCCTCAGTGTGACCCTTTTTGCTATAGCACTGAACGGTATTGTGTCCTCAAATCCAGAAGGGGCGTTGGCGTCACTGTATATCAATGATTTGGCCCTATGGTATGCTGCTTCCCGAATGTCCGTGACTGAATATCGCATGCAGCTCACTCCAGACCGGGTCTCTCAGTGGTCCACAATGTACGGCTTCCGTTTCTTGCCAACAAAGACGGTTGCCGTGCATTTCTGCTGCTTGAGAGGAGTTCACCCCGACCCAGATCTCCAGTTATATGGTCACAGGGTGTGATGCGTCGATGAGACAAGGTTTCTCAGACTTTTTTTTGACAGGAGACTGACGTGGATACCTCATATCTGTTCTTTACGACTCACATGCCTCCGTGCCCTGTCTCTCCTAAAAACCTTATCTCACTTGTCTTAGGACGCTGATAGAACCATCCTGCTCCGACTCTACCGTGCTTTACTTAGGAGCAAATTGGACTATGGGTGTGTGGCGTACTCCTCTGGTACTGAGGCGCGGTTGGGGCCACTAAATTCGGTCCATCATGCTGGGATTCATCTGTCAACTGGGGCTTTTCGATCTTCCCCGATCGAAAGCCTGTTGGTTGATACGAATGAACCACCACTCGATCTCCGCCGGCAGTCCTTGATGGTGCAGTCTTGGCACCGCGTTCACCGTCTTCCAACCTCACTGAGTTGTAAGGCTGTCTCTGAGGTCACTCTTCTCCTTTTTATGACAGCCACCCTCGCTATCCACATCCGTTTGGACACAGTGAGGGCTGCCATGGGGGAGTTGCATGTCCAGTCCTCTCCAGTTTGCCCTGTACGTGTCCCCCGTGTGGCTCCCTGGCTTTTTCCAGAGGTACAACCGTGTAATTACTTCCTTGAGAGGATGGCCTCTCTTTCCTCACAGGCAGCTTTGTCTTATTTTTTAGAACATGCCTCTGCTCACAATGACCTGATCCCTGTATATACTAATGGCTCTAAATCCACTGTGGGGACAGGCTTTGGTGTCATTTCTCGAGATTTTAGCTGTGGTGGGACTCTCCCTCTCTCTGCATCTGTTATTACTGCTGAACTTACAGCCATTTTAGTTGAGGTTGAATTGATTTTTAGCTTTCCTCCAGCTTCTTTTACCATTTTTAGTGACTCAGCCAGTGCCCTACAAGCTCTGTCTAGTGGCTTCCCATCACATCCCATAGTCCTGTCTGTCTTGGAGTGGCTTTTCTCATTATGTAGGCAAGGATACTCTGTACAACTGTGTTGGGTCCCTCCTCATGTTGGGGTCGTGGGCAATGAGCGTGCTGACTCTTTGGCTAGAGCTGCTGCCTCTCGCCCTTCTTCTCCTCAATACCGTGTCCCATCCGAGGATTTATGTGCAGCCACTGTGGAAGCTGTCCGTTTCTGCTGGCAGAGGAGGTGGGATGCAACAGGAGTGAACAAACTCCACAGCATTCGTAGGACTCTGGGCGATGAGGACTTTGTGGGACTGTCCCAGCAGTGGGAAACAGCTTTGTCCTGTCTCTAGATTGGCCACACCAGGCTGACTCATGGGTTTTTAATGAAGAGGGCACCCCCTCCCTATTGTGATGACTGTCTGGTTCCTTTGACTGTGCGCCATCTTCTTGTCGAATGCCCCAGTCTTGGAGACCTTCATCGGTGGTACCTATACGGGTGCCGAGACAGCAATGGATCGCACCTTCTTTCCTCGGTTCTTGGGGAAGAAACTTGTGCTATGAGAGGAGGCACCTTCTCTTTTGTGTTGAACTTTGGTCTTCCTCACAAGCTGTAGCGCTTTTCCATGTTTTAGTTTGAGTTTTAATGATAATGTTCCAATTTTAATCCCTATCTTTCCACTGTGTTTTTTTTAGCTTTGGTGGTTCAGGTGCTTGAGGATGCAAAAGTGGATATATGTGGATTGACTGAAACTAAATGGTAAGATGAAAGGGTGAGAGAATGGGAATATGGTGTAGGTATGTGTGCGGGAGTCAGTGAGAATGAGAGGGCAAAAGAGGGAGTATGTCTGATGATGAGCAAGAAGTGGAAGGAGAATATAAGAGAGTATGGAACAGTGGGTGCAAGGATTGTATGGGTGAGGATGAAAGTAGGTATACAAGCATGGGCGATTGTATGTGTGTATGCTCCAACAGAGGATCGAGTGGCAAGAGTGAAAGATGAGTTTTGGGCGAGAGTAGAAGCATGTATGGACAAGTTTGAGAGGAGCGAGAGAGTGCTGTTGATTGGAGACATGAATGGCAAAGTTGTGAAGGTACGAGTGGATGGAGTGGTTGGTCAGTGGGGTGTGCCAGCTGAAGTAGATGGGAATGGTAGTGCTTTGGTGGACATCTGTGCTGGTAAGGGGTTGGCAATAGCCAACACCTACTTTCGTCATAAGGTGATCCACCGGTATACATGGAGAGTAATGAGGAGGATGGATGGTGAACTTGTTGAACGAAAGGCAATGATAGACTACGTGTGTGTGGATGAGCGAATGAGAAGACAAGTGTTGGATGCAAGAGTGTGGAGAGGGTGGGGGAATGGAGTCTCAGACCATCACTTAGTGATGGCCAAGGTAGAGCTGCAAAGAAAGTGGTTGAGGAGACGAAGGGAAAGACAGGAGGAAGCAGCTCCTGTGAGAAGAGTGGAGAAACTGCAAGACAGTGAGAAAATGACAGAGTATAAGAGCATAGTGGAAGAAAGATTGGGAAGGTATGAGCTAGAGCAGATGGAAGGGGTGGAAGACGTATGTAAGATATTCACGGAAGAGATAGTCGCAGCGTATGAGGCGGTTTGTGGAGTGAGGAGGAGATGCAAGGGTGTGCAAGGGACAGCATGGTGGAATGATGAGGTGAAACGAGCTGTAGAACTAAAGAAGAAGGCATATGGTGAATGGTTGGCGAGTAGAGGTAGGGGAGAAGATGAGAGAGAGAAGAGAGAGGTATATATGAGCAGGAGAAGGTAGGTTAAGAGACTGGTGAAGGAGAGTAAGAAGAAAGTGGATGAAGAGTTTGGGAGGAATCTGAGTGTGAAATGGAGGGAGAGTAAGAAATTGTTTTGGAAGGAGGTAAATAAAGTAAGGCAGTGTGAAAGGGGAAATAGTAGGGGAGTGAAAGATAGGAATAATAGATTGTTGGTGGAGAAGAGAGAGAAACTGAGGAGATGGAAGGAGCACTTTGAGGATTTGTTGAATGTAGAGAGTGAGAGCAGTGTGAGTATAAGTGGTTGGGGAATGGCTGGGAGAAGAAGAGATGAGAGGAGGGAGGAAGAGATCAGTAGGGCGGAAGTAGAGGAAGCGATGAAGAAGATTAAGCTGGGAAAGCCCCCGGGAATTGATGGAGTGTGTGGTGAAATGCTTAGGTATGGGGGTGAGATTGTTGTGGAGTGGATATGGAAGTTGTGTAGATTGGCTTGGGAAGAGGGAAGGGTTCCAGAGGACTGGAAATCAGGTATAATTGTTCCTCTGTACAAAGGAAAAGGAGAGAGAAGTATGTGGTAACCATAGGGGTATTTGCCTTCTTAGTGTGACTGGTAAAATATATGGTAGAATACTCATTGATAGGGTTAGGCATATGACAGAGGAGCTAGTTGGAGAAGAACAAGGGGGATTTAGGAAGGGAAAAGGGTGTGTAGATCAGATATTTGTTCTAAGATGTTTAGTGGAGAAGTATCTAGAGAAGGGAAGGAAAGTGTATGCTGCCTTCATGGACTTGGAGAAAGCTTATGACAGAATAGATAGGCAAGGTATGTGGAAGGTATTAAGAATATATGGAGTGGAGGGGAAATTGTTGAGTGCTGTGAAGAGTATGTACGAGGGAGCTAGGGCTACGGTGCGAGTGGATGGTGAGCTGAGTGAGTTCTTTGATCTCAATGTGGGACTGAAACAGGGGTGTGTGATGTCTCCATGGCTGTTTAATATATATATGGATGGGGTTGTAAAGGAGATGCAAGGTGGGCAGTGGATGTGGGGCTGGCCCTAATGAATGAGGGTGAGATTTGGAAGCTTCCTGTGTTGCTGTTTGCTGATGATACAGTATTGTTGAGTGAAGATGAATGGGAGTTGCAAGGTTTGGTGAATGAATTTGGGACAGTGTGTAGGAGGAGGAAGCTGAAAGTTAATGTAAACAAAAGTAAAGTTATGGTGTTTGAGAAGAATGAAGTCACAGAGTGTGCAGTGAGGTTGGATGGTGAGGATATGGAGAATGTGAGTGCATTCAAGTACTTGGGTAGTGTGATGAGTAAGGATGGAACTTTGGGGGATGAAGTACGTGAAAGGGTACAGCAGGGAAGAAAGGTTGTTGGTACACTGAAAGCCGTGATGAGAAATAGGGAGGTGAGGATGGAAGTTAAGAAGTCCTTGCATGATGGTATTGTGATCCCTACCCTGACGTATGGAAGCGAGGCGTGGACCTTGCAAGAGGGGAACAAGTCAAGAGTGAGAGCAGTGGAAATGAGTTACTTGAGAGGAGCATGTGGAGTGACGTGGAGGGACAGATTGACGAATGAAGAAGTGAAGGAACGTTGTGGGGTAGATGTGGATGTGGTTGAAAAGATTAGGAGAAATACACTGAGGTAGTTTGGACATGTGGAGAGAATGGAGAATGAAAGACTGACTAAGAGGGTGTATGTAGGTGAGGTGGAGGGAGGGAGAGGGAGGGGTAGACCGAGGATGAGGTGGAGGGATGGAGTTGAGAGGTATATGAGGGAGGGGGGGATGAGTTGGGGGGAGGATAGTCAATTGGTGGGTGACACAGTGACTTGGAGGCGTTTTGTCTGCGGCCACCCTTTGCGGGATTAGGGCGTCGGGCTATAGATAGATAGATAGATAGACTCTTCGTTTGTTTTATGTATCGTTTATCTCTTTGTTTTTTATCGTTGTTATACATTTTTACTTTCTTTTAATATTATGTTCGGCGGCATATGACCTCTGCTGTTGGCAGTCATGTCACATTTTCATTCATTCATTCATTCCACAAGCACCGCAGCCTTAGCACCCTCATACATACTCTTCACGGCCTTCAGCAACTCCCCAGCTACTCCATATATTCTTAATAGTTTCCAGAATCCTTGTCTATCCATCCTTTCATATACTTTCTCCAAATCCATGAAGGCCGCATACAACTTCTTTCCCTGCTCTAGAAACTTTTCAACCAATGATCTAAGAATGAATATCTGATCTACAACACCTCTTCCCTTCCTAAAACCTCCCTGTTCTTTTCCAACTAATTCCACTGTTATTTCATTAACTCTGTCAATAAGTATCCTACCATATACTTTTCCTATTACACTAAGAAGACAAATGTCCCTATGTTTACCACACACTTCTTTTTTCCCTTTTCCTTTGTACAGGGGAATAATTATATCTGACTTGCAATCCTCCGTGACTCTACCTTCCTCCCAGGCTAATCTGCACAGCTAATCTGCATATCTTCCACATCCATTCTACTACTATCTCTCCTCATGCTTCAGCATTTCACCACACACTCCATCAATTCCTTGGGATTTCCCCATTTTAACTTTCTTCCTTGCTTCCACAATTTCCATCCTACTGATTTCTTCCTCTCTTCTCACATCCCTCCTTCTCCCAGCCATTCCCCAGCCACTTATACTTGCATTACCTTCATTCTCTATGTTCAACAGTTCCTTAAAGGATTCTCTCCATCTGCTCACTTTTTCTTCTTTCTCCACTAGTAATCAAACATTTTTATCTTTCACTCCCCAGCTAACTTCTTTGGCACCCTGTCTAACTCTCTTTACCTATCCCCAGAACATTTTCTTACATTCCATCCACTTTACACTAAAATTCCTTCCAAATTCCTCATCCACTCATTTCTTACTCTCTCTTACTAATCTTTCCACCTCTCTCTTCCTCTCTACATATAACTCTCTCTCTTCCATCTCTCAACTTCTTCCACGCCCCTGTTTCTCATCCACTCACTATATGCTTTCTTCTTTTGTGTCACAGCCTCTCTCACCTCTTCATTCTACCATGCTGTTCCCTGAACCCCCTTTCATCTTCTCTTCACCCCACACACCACCTCACATGCTGCACAGATTTCTAATATCTTGCACACACCTTCCACGTCTCCCATCTCCTCAAATCCATATATACTCTTATATAAAATAGGTGACTCAAAAGATCTTAGTAACTATCTATCTATTAGCTTATTATCACTCATTTACAAACATTTCACTAAAGTCCTTACGAACAGCATAACAAGAAATTCGGAGGAGAACCAACCTCGTCAAAAGGCAGGATTCCGAAGCAGGTATTTGACTACTGGTCATCTACACAAAATGAATCAGCTAACTGAGAAAACTACAGAATATAATAAACCACTGTGCTTAGGTTTTGGGCTTTCGAGTCAGTGGATCACATAGCAATTATAAATTCATTGCGAGAACAAGGAGTGAATGATAACATCGTAAAACTGCTCGAAAACATATATAAAGAGGGAACTTCTACAGTTAAATTACATAAGCACTCGGAAATGAGATCGAGAAGGGTGTTCGTCAGGGAGATACATTTTCACCAAAATAATTTACAGCATGCCTGGAAAGTATTTTCAGAAAGCTAGACTGGGAAATCAAAGGCGTGAACATAGATGGAGAAAAGCCAAACCATTTAAGATTTGCAGATTGCATTGTCCTAATCTCAGAAACAGCAGAGACATTGCAAGAAATGTTAAATGACCTGAACAGAGAAAGTCTCAGAGTAGGGCTAAAGATGAACCAGAGTAAAACTAAGGTAATGTTTAATCCACAAACACCTATGAGCGTCATCAGAATAAACGAAGAAATTCTTAAAGAAGTCGAGGAGTACAATGACTAGAGGAAAATAATAAAATTGACGAAAGACCATGATAGCGAAATAAAAAGACACATTACAGTTGGATGAAAAGCTTTCGCTAAAAATAGAGCCATTGTGAAAAGTAGCTTCCCAGTTTGTATAAAACGAAAAGTATATAACTAACGTATAATTCCAGCTATGACATATGGTTGTGAGATCAGGAAACTGACAGACTCGGTGGAATTTATAAACTATACCGATGTCAAAGTGCAATGGAAAGGTCAGCGTTGGGAGTATCTTTAAGAGACAGGAAAAGATCAACCTGGGTGAGAGGGCAGACTAAAGTCAAAGGTATTTAGAAGTTATAAAAGAACAGAAATGGAGGTGGGCAGGACATGTAGCAAGAATAAGGGATAATCGATGGGCCCGAGGCTGACTGACTGGACACCAGGAGATGGTACGCGTACCAGGAAAAGGCCAGGCAGGAGGTGGAGAGATGAGATAGAGAAATTTGCAGGGAAAACGTGGCAAAGATTGGCTCACTCAAGGAATTCATGAAGAAGGTTGGGAGAGGCCTTTGTTCAGCAGTGGACATGTTATGGATGATGATATATATATATATATATATATATATATATAGATATAGATATAGATAGATAGAGAGATAGATAAATAGATAGATATATAGATATATATATCTATATCTATCTATCTATCTATCTATCTATCTATCTATCTATCTATCTATATATATATATATATATATGCAGAGACTTCACTTCACCGTGAAAATATGTATGCAAACCAACCACAGGAGAAATGAAATGAGCGACAGTGAGTACTTTCGTATATTACATCTTCAGACAGAGTGAGACAGAAACGTAAAGGTTAGAGGTCTTTTATGCACACCCGCTGCAGGTAGTGACACACAGAACAATGGATGACCTGAATTTTTACCTGCGGCTTAACTTATGGTCACCTGCAGCAGGGAGTGGAACACAACAAAGGATGACCTGAATCTAAAAATGCACGTGACAAAGGAGGAGGGAGTATGAGGGGAGGAAAGGGAGTGGGAGGGAGGGGGAAGGGGAGGGGAGGAGGGGGAGAGGGTAGGGGAGAGGGGGGAGGGGGGAGGGAATAAATACTGCTGCTTAACTTAAGACCTAGAGGATTAATGCTTGGTGTGTCCCATACACATGTGACTACACCACCAGGAGATGACAGGGAACAATCACGTGTTAGTCTGGGGGATACTGCTTTAAAATTAATTCAGTTAACAATTTATCACACTTAAAATGACCATAGCTCATGTTTACATTCTTTTCAAACGTGCCAGAAATTAGACAAGATACTATTACATTTCTTTCATTTAAGCTTTTTGATCTTGCTAGAATCTTGGAGCCTGTCCAGTCAATATGGTGATCACTGGATGCTTTGTGCTGAAATAAACCACTACTCTGTTGGGCTGTCCTTACACTGTATATATGTTGTGAGATTCTAGTTTCCAAATCTTTTCCAGATTGTCCTATGTAAAATTTGTTACAGCTTTTACACGGGATTTTGTAAACAACGCCTGAATTACTGAAAGGACTGTTCTTGATGAGGATTTTTTTGATGGTGTTCTCATATTTGAATATTACTTGTACATTGAGTTTCCTCAGTATGTGAACAACATCAAGAAAATTTTCATGGAAGGGGAGGACAAGGGTTCTTTGAATGTTCTGGTGATCTGGCTTATTAGTTTTCCCTTCAAGGAATCGCTTCTTGGCTGTATTGTGGCATTGAGTTAGTATGCTTTGTGGATATTTTAGCTTCTTTCCAATACTCAATCATTTTTAGTTCATCATTTAAAAATTCTGAGTCTGAAATTCTATATGCTCTTAGGTACATGGATATGAAGTTATCAGGGAGCAAAATGTTTTGAAGACTAATGTATACAGAAAACCTACAAATATTATGCCATATGTTCATTACTATTCAAACCATCATGTTAATGTAAAAAGATCTGTGTTCGTATCCATGTACTTAAGAGCATATAGAATTTGAGACCCAGAATTTTTAGATGAACTAAAAGTGATTCAGAGTATTGGAAAGAAGCTAAAATATCCACAAAGCATACTAACTCAGTGCCACAATACAGCCAAGAAACGATTCCTTGAAGGGAAAACTAATAAGCCAGATCACCAGAACATTCAAAGAACCCTTGTCCTCCCCTTCCATGAAAATTTTCTTGATGTTGTTCACATACTGAGGAAACTCAATGTACAAGTAGTATTCAAATATGAGAACACCATCAAAAAACCCCTCATCAAGAACAGTCCTTTCAGTAATTCAGGCGTTGTTTACAAAATCCTGTGTAAAAGCTGTAACAAATTTTACATAGGACAATCTGGAAAAGATTTGGAAACTAGAATCTCACAACATAAATACAGTGTAAGGACAGCCCAACAGAGTAGTGGTATATTTCAGCACAAAGCATCCAGTGATCACCATATTGACTGGACAGGCTCCAAGATTCTAGCAAGATCAAAAAGCTTAGATGAAAGAAATGTAATAGTATCTTGTCTAATTTCTGGCACGTTTGAAAAGAATGTAAACATGATCTATGGTCATTTTAAGTGTGATAAATTGTTAACTGAATTAATTTTAAAGCAGTATCCCCCAGACTAACACGTGATTGTTCCCTGTCATCTCCTGGTGGTGTAGTCACATGTGTATGGGACACACCAAGCATTAATCCTCTAGGTCTTAAGTTAAGCAGCAGTATTTATTCCCTCCCCCCTCCCCCCTCTCCCCTTCCCCCTCCCCCTCCTCCCCTCCCTTTTCCCCCTCCCTCCCACTCCCCTTTCCTCCCCTCCTACTCCCTCCTCCTTTGTCATATGCATTTTTAGATTCAGGTCATCCTTTGTTGTGTTCCACTCCCTGCTGCAGGTGACCATAAGTTAAGCCGCAGGTAAAAATTCAGGTCATCCATTGTTCTGTGTGCCACTACCTTCTGCGGGAGTGCATAAAACACCTCTACCCTTTACGTTTCTGTCTCACTCTGTCTGAAGATGTAATATACGAAAGTACTCACTGTCGGTCCTTTCATTTCTCCTGTGGTTAGTTTGCATATATATATATATATATATATATATATATATATATATATATATATATATATATATATATATATATATATACAGTCGGCTCACACAGTGTGCGAGAGATTGGGAGGTCCATGACCTTGCGCAGTGTGAATTCTCGCACTGAGAATATGGAAACAATTACATGTGGGCTGTACCCCCTCATACCGGGACATTTTTAGGCCCTTAGAGACATAATATAGGTCAAATTTTTCAGACACTGTACTGCAGATATGGCTACAATAACAAAAATATGGGAAGTCACGTTAACAACAGTAGACAACAGGCCTGATAAACTTAAATAACAGGGTTTCTGAGGCACAGCAACACTTACAGCGCTGCACCCTCTGCCGCACCTCCCGCTGCACCAACACTTCCCTCCACAGACTCCTCTTGAACACCTTCCCCAGAATCCTCAAAGTCCCTCACTTCGGCCATAAACCCCTGAAAATCCAGTGCTAACACTGCTGACATTGCATCCTCTTCATCCTCAACAGGAACAGGAGCAGACGATGTAGCTAGTTCCTCAATTTCACTAACCTGAGCCTGCTGTGTGTAACTTGTTATGAACGTCTGTCTCCTTCTGTTTATTTCTTGCCTGTGCCTGCTTGTGTAGAGACGGAAGAGTTTGTCGATACCAACCAGAACTTCCTTCGTTCTTAGGCTGCTTACTTCCTGTTCCTTCACCTATTCTTTGAGCTTATCCACATCAGCAAGGATCTTATTCTTGACATACACAGCTTTGTCCTGCCCTCCACCACATTAGGCTGCTCAACTTGACTCTGCCAGGCATCGGGCTCTGCATCAGCCTCGTCTATCCATTGCAACATTTCCTTTGGAGGCTGTTCCTCATTAGCAGCGTGTATTTCTCGTATGTCCACCAAAGTAACGTCCCCGAATCCTCCTACAGCTTGTGCTGCTGTCAGTGTTGCTGCCTCAGCCTTGGCCATTGGTTGAATGGCCGTCTCCTTGGTCGTGCATAAGTGAGGCATGAGCATTCGCCATGCATGGTTCACCGTTGCAGGTGTAATCTGGTGCCAGGGTTGTAGGAGAAATTCAACTGCATCCTACGCTGTAAAATGACGCCGAAATGCCTCAACAGTCATAGCACCTGTGATGGGTCGGGATACAGCTGCTAGCAGAGATGGAAAGGGATCAGGTGCCTCATTGAGGTCTTCCTCGTGATCTTGTAGGGCATGAAGTTCCTCCTGTGTGTTGGTCTTCCTGCATCGGTAGTCGTACACTTGCTTATGGTAGGAGTGCTTCACATTGGCAATCAGTTCTTGATCCAGTGGCTGCACTTGTGACGTCGTCCAGGGCGGCAGAAACACAACACAACAATCCTTGTGCAGATCTTCTAGGTAAGGAGGGTGACTTGGTGCACTGTCAAGCACAATGAGCACCTTAAATGGAATGCCCAGTTCCTGACACAGCCCTGGCATCGAGGACGCAGCACCTCATTAACCAGTCTGCCATAATGTTCCTGGTCATCCAACCATTTGCAGAGTTGTACCAGTACACGCCACTTGTGTCCATGTTCGTGAGGTTTTTGTAGCACCATGGGTGTGAAGCTGTGTGTACAACTGGCCTCATCTTGTGGCTCCCAGACAGGTTTACAGCAAACGTTACCATCATCTTACACTTCTGGACCTTGCGACCAGGGGCTTGTTTCTGTCTTTCGGCAATGTAAGTTGATTTGGGCATGGCCTTGTAGTATAACAATGTTTCATCGATGTTGTTGATCTGGTCCTTGGTGTACTGTCCCTCCTCAAGAAGCGCTCCAAATGTCGAAGGATAGTTTCTCACAGCCAGCTTGTCAGCAGAGGCACGTTCACCAGACACTTTGACGTGACAGAGTTCCTTGCACTTGAGAAAACGGTCTAGCCATCCAACTGATGCCTTGAAAGGTTTGTCCAAATTTAACTTGAGAGATGCTGCCCTGTAAAAGAGCTGGGCTTGGTTCCAAATAAATCTGCCATTCAGTGGAACACCTTTCTCCTTCCTCATTATGAAGGTGGCAGGATACCGTTCCATTAGTATCATCGCACGATTTCCCATCTGTGAATGGCCGTCTAGGTCAGAGGCACCATATGTCTTCACTACAGGTCTTATGGCATCACGGTTCTTCCACACTGTTGTCACTGTTGATTCAGCCAGTCCCAGGGCTTTCCCGATGGCGGTGTTTCCTTGTCCCTCCTCTTTCATCTTGATAATCTCTAACTTGGTGGGGTGCGTCAGAAGTTTCTTAACTCTTGGGGGTTGAGCCATGGTGCAGCAAAGTACAAGCCAGGATGGAGCAGCAAAAAAAAAGCCACACGTTTTACACAACAGGTTAGCTGTAGAGAGCGGATCCGCACTGCACGAGCCAGGACTGTTATGGCGTGCCTGCCGCCTTGTACCCCAAGCTGTGCAGTTGAATGCCTGTGAATTTCTGTGCATCAACATGACGACATGTGACGTGCTGTGTGAGGGGTGGTCGCATACTAATAGAAAATGGCATTTTTGAGCCACTCCTTGCCTCTACTTCGTGTTCTGTGAGGTAAACTCGCGCATTCAAGGTTTTTGGTTATGATTCTTGGTCACTCCAGCACAATGCGAATCACGCACTGTGATGACGCGCACTGTGCGAGCCTACTGTATATATATATATATATATATATATATATATATATATATATATATATATATATATATATATATAGATATAGATAGATAGATAGCTATAGATATATATATATGTATATATAGATAGATAGATAGAAAGATAGAAAGATATATATATATATATATATATATATATATATATATATATATATATAATTATACAATAACATTGAAGACCAAGGCGTAGCCATTGTTCACTATTTTTCTGTTTATCTTTTCGAGTTTTCGTACGCTCTGTTTGACACTGTGATTCAGGTTGTAGATAATATGTCCCAGATCCATGTCATCACTAGCTGTATTTTATTTATTTATTTTTCTTTTATTTTTCATAGGGCGTTTCGTGTATCCTTACACATTATCAGCAACTGTAAAGATAGACATAATGCACTTTAAAGCAACTGTAAAGACAGACACAATGCACTTTAGAACATCTGACATATACAACATATACCTATACAATACATATACAGATACGACATGTACAACATCTGACTCAACATCGACTGATAAAAGTGTACAGTTAAAAGTGTATGGATAAAAGAGACAAACCTTATAGGTGTAGTCAGCAACGAGCTACGTGGTTTACTGCGAAGTTTGTACGAGTAAGTGGGTGTTCGTGGCTGTGTAGTTTTGCCAGTTGTGTTACTGTGTGTGGGATGGTCATTGGCAACTGTCGCTGCTTGTGGTCGGGTCTTTGTGTGTGTGAACACAGTCTTGTCCGGTACTTTGGTTGTTTATGGCCGGTGTGTTTTCACGTATGAGAAGTGCTTCTGCAAGTTGTAGTCTGATGTGGTCATGGCATCTTTTCATTATGTTAGTGTTTTCTGTTAAAACTTGTCTGTTTATTGATGTGTAATATTGAATCATGTGATCTTTTATTGAACCAGATTGTAGGTATATGGTTAAACGTCTGCTTAGTGTGGCTGTGGTCATATCAATATATTAAATGTGACGCATCACATGAAATATATATGTTTCAGATGTGCATCCTATAACATGCCTCATTATATCAGAGGGGTCACTCCCCAGGTAGAGGCAGGGGGGTCAGAGTCAGGCGGATCGGACCTAAAATTTCAAATGGGCATAAAATTGTCAATTTTCACCCGATTTATTCCAAATTTGATATGTGACATCTTTGACTAGATATCCTGTTGTGTTTATACGTCAGCACTAAAATGACCACCGGAGACGGGTTTGCTATGCCTTGGTATCGCTTCATGTTTCTCACTAGTAACACCATCTTACCTCATATACAGGCTACATGATCGTCAATTATAAAGCCACCTCCCTTTTCTTATAACCGACTTCTAAGATTAACGTCTGTCAGCTGTACGGGGACCATTAAGGCAGGCAATCATTTTTTGCTCAGTCTCAATCCTCCCTTAAAGTACGACCGACAAGTTCCTTGTCACGTCAAGACCTCTAATATTACCAATCTACTGGGTGAACAGAGACAAGCGGCAAGAGACGGATTGGCCTGAGAATCAATCTCGTGTATTTCTTGTTGTGTGGTGGACGTACTAACCAGAGAACCACCGGCTCCCTAGGTAAAATGTCGTGTTTTTTGTACCTGATTAAAATAATACTTCCTTTGTAAAAACAAAAAACAAAAAAATGAAAAGTGGGAAGGGGAGACCAAAGATGAGCTGGTTGGATGGAGTGGACAGATACACGAGAAAGGGAGGTGAGAGTCAGAGAGAGAGTAGCCTGATGGCGGACAGGGTGATATGGAGGGAACTAGTGACCATCCCTTCCGGTATTGTCTGGCTGTGGATATAAGATTAATTAAAGGAGCTGCTTATCTCCAACAAAGAACGGTAACCCTCATACCTACTGACGGGATCCTGGGGAATCTCAGAAAAATCAAAATTAGACGAATATTTTCCAAATGTTTTACGAGTAACATCCGCGACACCTGCGTCGGATTGCTTCGGGGAAAAGAAATTCCCCAGACGTGGGTGTTGCGACCAGGTGTCCGAGAGTATTAATTTCTTAATAACGTTTAGCCCGGTCTATTTCATAAATAAATTATCTTATAGCACTTATAGATCGTAATATCGCTGAACATGGAATGGCTTCATCATATATATGTACACTATATTCTTCTTGCTCTAGCTTTCTTAACCTTTTAGCCTGAGGACTTTTTTTTTTTTTTTTTTTTTACCAGATGTTATTCAATTTTGGAAAGGCGTTTCATACTAAATAGCGTTAATGAAATATATATCTAAGCCATTCACTTAGGAAAATCTCCCCCGATATGAATAAACTGAACGAGAAATAGTAACAGTATACTACAAAACTCGTCATATTAAAGAAGACATCATTACTAATTCTTGGTATCACCTGATGATATAACTTACCATGGGGAAACATTTCACTAAGGAATGGCATAATGGACGCCTCTAATCTCTTCACTACGAGAGGCTTCATCAAATCTACAGTAAACATGATGGTGCTACAGTATTAATGAAATGGCGTCATCATCTGCCATTTTCTCACTATCTTGCAAAGTCTCCACTCTTCTCACAGGAGCTGTTTCCTCCTGTCTTCCCCTTCGTGTGTGTGTGTGGGGGGGGGGGGTTCATGCTCCCGACATTTATCTTGGAAAGAACATATTACCTCTCTTGTAATATCTGCTTCCAAGAGACTGGGTGTGCCAAGCCGACTCCATACCTTCTTTATCCTTTCACAGTTGTTGACTTTATACACGGGTTTTATTCGCCCCTGTGTAGAGTACGAATCTCATGTGTGAAGAGGCTCAACACACACAGCTCTTCTCAACAGGGTGGAGTCAAAGGCTTTTCGTCTCATTAATTTTCTTCCTCATACTGGCTTCCATCAACATCTTTTTTTTCGGTGCACTGCTGCATATTTATCTCTTTTCTATTGCTGCTTCAATGGTCACTGCTCCTCTGAACTGTCTTCTTGCATCCCTCCACGACTATGGCGGGCACGTAGCACCTGTCGAGCAATAAACTCTCATCCCTTTTCTGTCCAACTCTCTATTGCAAGAGTTAACCGCTACTCCCAG
>NC_137032.1:24105857-24233357 GCF_032717465.1 Coenobita brevimanus | reverse complement strand
GGTGGTGTAGTCACATGTGTATGGGACACACCAAGCATTAATCCTCTAGGTCTTCCCCCTCCCTCCCACTCCCCTTTCCTCCCCTCCCCTTCCCCCTCCCTCCCACTCCCTTTCCTCCCCTCATACTCCCTCCTCCTTTGTCACGTGCATTTTTAGACTCAGGTCATCCTTTGTTGTGTTCCACTCCCTGCTGCAGGTGACCACAAGTTAAGCCGCAGGTAAAAATTCAGGTCATCCATTGTTCTGTGTGCCACTACCTGCTGCGGGAGTGCATAAAAGACCTCTACCCTTTACGTTTCTGTCTCACTCTGTCTGAAGATGTAATATACGAAAGTACTCACTGTCGCTTCTTTCATTTCTCCTGTGGTTAGTTTGCATATATATATATATATATATATATATATATATATATATATATATATTTTATATATATATATATATATATATATATATATATATATATATATATATATATATATATATATATATATATATATATATATATATATATATATATATATATATATATATATATATATATTTTATATATATATATATATATATATATATATATATATATATATATATATATATATATATATATATATATATATATATATATATATATATATATATATATATATATATATATATATATATATATATGAGAGAGAGAGAGAGAGAGAGAGAGAGAGAGAGAGAGAGAGAGAGAGAGAGAGAGAGAGAGAGAGAGAGAGAGAGAGAGAGAGAGAGAGAGAGAGAGAGAGAGAGAGAGACTGATGTGGGTGAAAGCGAAATTTGAACATGAGTTGTGGGTGTTTGTGAGTGCATATGGGCCTGGTAGTGAAAGGGATGAAGAAGAGAGGGAGTCTTTCAGGAATGATGTTGATGAGTGTCTGCAGAGTTTTGGAGCGAATGTGAATGTGGTAATGATGGGGGATCTGAATGCTAGAGTGGGAAATGTAGCAGTTGAAGGTGTAGTTGGTATGCATGGTGTGCCTGGAAGAAATGAAAATGGGGAGCGAATGATAGCGATGTGTGTTGAGCGAGAGATGGTGATTGGAAATACGTTGTTTGAGAAGAAAGATATTTATAAGTATACATGGGTGAGACAGGAGGGCGGAAAGGTTGTTGATAGAACTTTGATGGACTATGTGGTTGTGTCTAGGAATGTAATAGGAAGATTGTTGGATGTGAGAGTTCTGAGAGGGGAGGGTGGAGGTATGTCTGACCACTATCTGGTGGAGGGAAAGTTAAGAGTAGGTAAGAGATGGGTGAGAGCTAGGAGGGTTAGGTGTGGCAGGGAGGTTTTGAAGGTGAGTGAGTTGGATAAAAGAGAGAAAAAGATAGAGTATCAGGAGAAATTGAAAGATGAGTGGAACGCAGTGAAAGATCAGGAAAATGGCAGTGTGGAGGAGGAATGGCAGTTATTTAAGAGTGCTGTGGTGGGGCATGCAGAAGAGGTGTGTGGTGTGAGACGTGTGGGTGGTGGTGTAAGAAAAGGAAGTGAATGGTGGTGCGAGGAAGTAAGTATGGCTGTGGCTGAGAAGAGACGTGCATATGAAGTGTGGCTGCAGAGGAAGGATGAGATGTCATATGAGAGGTATAAGGAAAAGAGGAATAAGGCGAGAAGAGCTGTGCGTGATGCTAAAGTGGCAGCAGATGAGAGGTGGGGTAGGCGGCTGACAGAGAATTTTCAACAGAATAAGAAAATGTTTTGGAAGGAGGTGAAAAGAGTGCGAAAGGGAGAGTCTGGGAAGGAAGAACGAGTAAAAGCACAGGATGGAAGGATGTTAATTGAGATGGATGCAGTAAGGAAGAGATGGGCAGAGTATTTTGAAAGATTGTTAAATGTAGAGGAGGAAAGGGTGGCTGAGCTTGTGGCGGATGGAAGGGTGCAAGGAATAAATGTGTTGGGAGAGTTGAATGATTCTTTGATCACGAAGGAGGAAGTGGAGAAGGCAGTAAAGGAGATGAAAACAGGGAAAGCTGCAGGTATGGATGGGTGTGCTGTGGAATGCCTGAAGGGTGGTGGAGTGACTATTGTTGACTGGTTAGTAAGATTGTTGAATGTGTGCTTTGTGAAAGGTATGGTGCCAGTTGACTGGGCAAGTGCTTGTGTGGTCCCGTTGTATAAAGGCAAGGGTGATAAGTATGAATGTACTAGCTTTAGGGGTATAAGTCTGTTGAGTGTTGTAGGTAAGGTGTATGGTAGAGTGTTAATTATGAGAGTTAGAGAGGGTACAGAGGGAGTGATTGGTAATGAGCAGTGTGGCTTCAGGAGAGGGAGGGGATGCGTGGATCAGGTGTTTGCGGTGAGACAAGTGTGTGAAATGTATTTAGCGAAAGGCAAGGATGTGTTTTGGGCATTTGTGGATTTAGAGAAAGCGTATGATAGAATTGATAGGGAGGCTTTTTGGACTGTTTTAAGACTGTATGGACTTGATGGTAGGTTATTAAAAGGGGTGAAAAGTTTTTATGTAAATAGTAGAGCATGTGTAAGAGTGGGAAATGCTGTGAGTGATTGGTTTCCTGTGAGAGTGGGGCTGTGACAGGGATGTGTGATGTCGCCTTGGTTGTTTAATATTTACATGGATGGTGTTGTAAGGGAGGTAAATGCAAGAGTTTTAGGTGAAGGTCTGAGTCTGGTGAATGTTGATGGTGGAGAGTGGAATCTGAAGCAGCTGCTGTTTGCAGATGATACTGCATTGGTGCCTGATTCAGAGGAGAGATTGAGATAGTTGGTAGAGGAGTTTGGAAGGGTGTGTGAAAGGAGGAAATTGAAAGTAAATGAGAATAAGAGTAAAGTGATGAAGTGTACGAGGTTGGTAGATGGTAGGGGGATGAATATAGTTTTGAATGGCGAGTTGCTTGAGGAGGTAGATTGTTTTAAATATCTAGGGTCACATGTTGCTGTAGATGGAAGAATAGATGCAGAAGTGAAGTTTAGAATAAATGAAGTAGGAAAGGTGCTGGGAGGAATGAAAAAAGTGTTTAGATGTCGTTCGCTTAGAATGGATGTAAAGAGAAGGCTGTATGAGGGTGTTGTGGTACCGACTGCATTGTATGGGGCTGAAACATGGAATATGGGTGTAGCAGAGAGGGAAAGTTTGAATGTAATGGAGATGAGGTGTCTGAAGAGTATGTGTGGCGTGACGCGTATGGATTGAGTGCGGAATGATGAAGGGTGCGAAGGAGAACTGGAGTTATTCGGGAGATGGCTGGTAGAGTTGAGGCAGAGGGTGTTGCGATGGTTTGGGCATATGGAGAGAATGGATAATGAGTGGATTGGTGAAAAAGATAACTAAGATCTAATGTGGAGGTGTAAGGCTGAGAGAGAAGACCACGAATAGGATGGATGGACAGGCTGTGAAGAGAGCGCTGGATGCGAGAGGGATGTCTGTTGAGCAAGGAAGAGTGGCTGTGCGTGACAGAAATGGGTGGAAGAGAAATTGTGAAATGAATAGACAGTGATGGACGGCAGCCCTAGTAGAGGGGATATTCTCCCGCATTTGGTCTGATCAGCTATTTCAGGTCAGGTGCGGGTAAGGGGATGAGTCTATTATGATGTGGCAGGGGTAAACCAGCTCTGCTGTCGGGCCCTGCTGCGGATGTCACTGATTGCATTGCGTAGTTGACCCTTGTGCAGTGTGGTGCGGTGAGGATCTGTCCTCTCTCCCCTTTGGGGCTAAGATGCTAATGAATGTGTTTGAATGGATGAGTAAATGGGGAGTGTGTCGTCCTGTCTCGGCTACCTCCCTTTCCTTGGGGGAAGCAGCCTAGATATATATATATATATATATGGATACCGGTATGCCGTAAATAGTTACTGCTTATATATGATCGGATACAGTCGGTGAAAGTTTATATCCAAGGGATGGTTGGGGATGATTGCTCATGTTATGCAACTCAGGGATAAATGAGGCTGCTCACTCTCATCTTAAATGTCGGGACCAACTGCCTACCCCCGGGCTCCTACGCTCCTCATGGGGCAATGTAGGATTGGATGATGGATATATATATATATATATAATTTTTTTTTTTTTTTTATGCGAGGAAGAAGGAACCAAAGGCCATGAGCCCGCAGTAACAGTTCCCTCCAAGAGAAAAACAAAATACAATAGAGAGCCAAATTCAAGATCCGATCATTTTGAGATGCCTGGACACACTGCGTTTGAAAGACTGGAGATCATGGGCAGGAGGAAATACAGACAGAGGGAGACAGTTCCAGAGCTGACCTGTTGCATGAATGAAAGACTGGGAGTAACGGTTAACTCTTGCATTAGAGAGTTGGACAGAAAAGGGATGAGAGTTTGCTGCCAGACGGGTGCTACGCACCCGTCGTAGAGGTGGAGGAATGCAAGCAGACAGTTCAGAGGAGCAGTGACCATTAAAGTAGCGATAGAAAAGAGATAAAGATGCAACAGTGCGGCGAAGAGACAGAGGTTGAAGGGAGTCAGTAAGAGGAGGAGAGTTAATGAGACGAAAAGCCTTTGACTCCACCCTATTGAGAAGAGCTGTATGTGGGGAGCCTCCCCACACATGAGAGTTGTACTCCACACAGGGGCGGATAAAACCCCTGTATAGAGTCAACAATTGTGCAGGGGTAAAGAAAGAGCGGAGTCGGCTTAGCACACCCAATCTCTTGGAAGCAGATTTTACAAGAGATGCAATATGATCTTTCCAAAGATTAGTCCCGAGTAAATGATACCCAAAGCATGTTCAAGGATGATGCAGGATTAATCTGAATATTATTAAACATTAGTGGGTATACCTGTGGAAGATTTTGTCGGGTTGATAGGTGTAAGAACTGAGTCTTAGAAGCATTAAAGACAACCATATTATTTTTACCCCAGTCAGAGATATGAGCCAAGTCAGACATTAGGTGTGCCATAGCCTCATCCCTTGTTTCTTGAAGTAACTGTTGAGATGGGCGTTGCGGGAACCGAATGGAAAGGTGAAGGGTGGAGTCATCAGCGTATGAGTGGATAGAGTTAGATGTACAGCTTAGAAGATCATTGATGAATAAAAGGAAGAGAGTTGGTGATAGGACAGAGCCCTGAGGAACACCACTGTTGATAGATCTAGGAGAAGAACGATGGCCGTCTACGACAGCAGCTATAGAACGACCAGAAAGGAAGCTAGCGATGAAGGTACAGATAGAAGGATAGAAACCGTAGGAGGGCAGTTTGGAAATTAAAGATTTATGCCAGACTCGATCGAAAGCCTTTGAGATGTCAAGTGCAATGGCAAAGCTTTCGCCAAAGTCCCGAAAGGAGGATGACCAGGAGTCTGAAAGGTAGGTGAGAAGATCGCCAGTGGAGCGTCCCTGACGGAACCCATACTGACGATCGGAAAGAAGGTTGTGATAGGAAAGATGCCTTAAAATTTTTTTATTAAGAATTGACTCGAAAACTTTTGAAATACAGGACGTTAAAGCAATTGGACGATAGTTGGAGGGTTGGGAGTGGTCACCCTTCTTTGGGACTGGCTGAATGAGAGCAAACTTCCAGCAAGAAGGAAAGGTACAAGTTGACAGACAAAAGGCGAAATAGTTTGCCTAGGCAGGGTGTAAGCACAGAAGCACAGTTTTTGAGAACAACAGGAGGGACCCCATCAGGCCCATATGCCTTGTTAGTACTGAGGCCAGTAATGGCAGAAAATACATCAACTGAAGACATTTTAATGTCAGCCATGAGAAGTCAGAGGGGGAAGTGATGGAGGAACAGCACCGGAATCGTCTAAGGTGGAATTGGAGGAGAAAGTCTGTGCGAAGAGATCTGCTTTATCAGTAGAAGAAATAGCTACAGAACCATCAGAGTAGAAAAGAGGAGGGAAGGATGATGAGGTAAAGTTGTTAGAAAGATTTTTGGCAAGGTGCCAGAAGGAGCGGGAAGAATTCGAGTTGGAGAGTTGAGAGCATTTAGTATGGATGAAATTATTTTTAGTAAAGCGAAGAACAGACTTAGCACGATTCCGGGCAGAAACGTAAAGATTATGTGATTCAGGGGTGGGTTGGCTCTGGTACCTTTTGTAGGCCTTCTCCTTGTTGCGGACAGCATTAGAACAAGCGTGATTAAACCAAGGCTTTCTTGCGTTAGTCAAAGGATATGAGAAAGGAATGTATGCTTCCATGCCCGAGAGAATAACCTCCGTAATGCGCAAGGCACACTCAGATGGCTCACGGCCATGGAAGCAATAATCATTCCAGGGAAAATCAAAGAAGTACTGCCTGAGGGCCTCCCAGTCCGCAGCTCCAAAATGCAAGAGACGACGTTTCCCTGGAGGGTCCGCAGGCCGTACTGGAGTGATAGGACAGGTTAAGGTAATAAGGTTGTGATCGGAGGAGCCCAACGGAGAGAAAAGATTAACAGAGTAAGCTGAAGGATTAGTTGTGAGGAAGAGGTCAAGTATGTTGGAGCTCTCTCCAAGGCGGTCAGGGATACGGGTAGGGTGCTGTACAAGCTGCTCTAGGTCATTAAGGATAGAAAAGATGTAGGCTTGTTTCACCAGGTGGATCCGTGAAAGGAGAGGAGAGCCAAAGGTGGTGGTGAACATTGAAATCTCCAAGAATGGAGATTTCAGAGAAAGGAGAAATGGACAGAATGTGTTCCATCGTAGAAGTAAGATAGTCGAAGAATTTTTGATAGTCAGTAGAATTAGGGGATAAGTAAACAGCACAGATATATTTAGTCCAGAGAATGACAGGAAAGCCGAAGCCAAGAGAGTGGAGAATTCAGAAGAATCAAGTTCAGGAACACGAGAGCAAGATAAGTCGTTGCGTATGTATACACAACAGCCACCTTTGGCTTTGAAATGAGTATAGAGAAAGTAGGAGGATACAGAAAAGGGTTTGCTGTCAGTTGCCTCAGACTAGCTGAGTCTCCGTTAGAAAAAGAAGGTGAGGTTTAGAGGAGGAGAGGTGGTGCTCAACAGAGCGAAAGTTAGATGAAAGGCCGCGAATGTTGCAGAAATGAAGAAGAAGAGAGTCAGACAGTGGTTCCAGGCACCTCGAGTCGTCACCGGGAGAGGGGCAGATGGCGGGGGCATTTATGGTCCCCCCCCTTGGGGACTCCGAGGCTAGGTGAATTGACGCCATTTTGGTAAATTTTGAATAGGAAGTGTAGTGTGTACTGTGCATGTAGTTTGGTGAAGATAGATAGAGAAATTTGTACTGGAGAGCATGCTGGCCTACTCTCTGTGTAACTGAGACACTGAAAAAGTTCAGCAAAGGGGGATGGTCAGGAACTAGTCCTGAGGGCTGATGAAACGGGAGCTCCAGCACTCCCTGTCATCAGCTTTCCATCCACCTCGGGAGTACTGCCCTGCTCGACTGGTGCTACAGTCTATATATATATATATATATATATATATATATATATATATATATATATGGTAGGTGGGGACGCTCACCATCCACTCACTCAATGTAGTGTTGCTCTCGGGTGTCAGCCCTGTCCTCTCCTCCATCCTTCTTTCCTTCCATCTTCTTCTGTCTTTCTTTCCTTCATTCTTTCCTTGTCTTTCTGCCTGCGGGTGACTTTACACTCCCTCTGCTGTCTGTCACTCCTTCATTCTTTCCTCTTCCGTCTGCCTGTGGGTGACTCTACACTGAGTGACAAGCCAAATGGTTTCCTGTACACCAGGAAACCATTTACTACGCTGGGTGGTAAACATATAACCAAATTTTGGCGTTTGGTTGTTTAGTGGGTAATTATTGTGCTCCAATCGGATTGAACCGGTGAAGGCTTATATCCACGGGGCGATTGAGGTTTACTGATCACGTAATGCCACTCAGGGATGACTGAGGTTGGTCACTCTCATCTTAAATGTCAGGATCAACTGCCTAGCCCCGGGCTTCTACGATCCTCATGGGGCAACGTGGGATTGGATGATGATGATGATGATGATGATATATATATATATATATATATATATATATATATATATATATATATATATATATATATATATATTTATATATATATATATATATATACAGTATATTGGATCTCAACGGCTGATGATATATATATATATATATATATATATATATATATATATATATATATATATATAGTATATTGGACCTCAGCGGCTGATGATAATATATATATATATATATATATATATATATATATATATATATATATATATATATATATATATATTGGACCTCAACGGCTGATGATGAAGAATTTTACAAAGAACTGTATGCATCAAAGACAGTAGTACCAATAGCTAACTTTTCTGTTGACACAAGTGAAATACTTGAGATAACACTAGACGAAGTAAATATTCCTCTTAAAAATATGAAAAGACGGAAGGCTCCGGGAGAAAATGGAATAGTAGCAGATTTACTGTTGGATCCAGGAGCAGAAGTACAAAATAGGTTTGCCGACATATTTACCCAATGTATAAAACAGAAGAAAATTCCCAAAACATGGTGTAATGCAATTGTTATTCTATGTTATAAAAAAGGCGACTCAAAAGACCTTAGTAACTATCGACCCATTAGCTTGCTATCAGTCATTTACAAACTTTTCACTAAAGTCCTTACAAACAGAATAGGTACAAATTTTGAGGAAAACCAACCTCGTGAACAGGCAGGATTCCGATGCGGGTATTCGACCACTGATCATCTGCACACAATGAATCAGCTAATTGAGAAAACTACAGAATATAATAAACCACTTTGCTTAGGTTTTGTTGACTACGAAAAGGCTTTCGACTCAGTGGAGCACATAGCAATTATAAATTCATTGCGAGAACAAGGAGTGAATGAGAACATTGTAAAACTGCTCGAAAACATATATAAAGAGGAAACTGCTACATTTAAATTACATAAGGACTCAGAGAAAATTAAGACTGAGAAGGGCGTGCGTCAGGGAGATACAATTTCACCAAAGTTATTTACAGCATGGCTAGAAAGTATTTTCAGAAAACTAGACTGGGAAAACAAAGGAGTAAACATATATGGAGAAAAGCAAAACCATTTAAGATTTGCAGATGACATTGTCCTAATCTCAGAAAAAGCAGAGACGTTGCAAGAAATGTTAAATGACCTGAACAGAGAAAGTCTCAAAGTAGGGCTAAAGATGAACCGGAGTAAAACTAATGTTTAATCCTCAAACACCAAAGAGCGTCATCAGAATAAGTGAAGAAATTCTTGAAGAAGTCGAGGAGTACAATTACCTTGGACAAATACTAAAATTAAGGAAAAATAATAATAGCGAAATAAAAAGACGAATTACAATTGGATGGAAAGCTTTCGGTAAACATAGAGACATTATGAAAAGTAGCTTGCCAGTTTGTATGAAACGAAAAGTATATAACGAATGTATAATTCCAGCTACGACGTATGGTTGTGAGACTTGGAAACTGACAAAATCGATGGAAAATAAATTAATTCGCTCTCAGAGAGCAATGGAAAGGTCAATGTTGGGAATATCTTTAAGAGACAGGAAAAGATCAACTTGGGTGAGAGAGGAGACTAAAGTCAAAGATATTATAGAAGTTATAAAAGAACAGAAATGGAGGTGGGCAGGCCATGTAGCAAGAACAAGGGATAATCGATGGAGCAAGAGGTTGACTGACTGGACACCAAGAGATGGTAAGCGTAGCAGAAGAAGGCCAGACAGGAGGTGGAGAGATGAGATAGAGAAATTTGCAGGGAAAACGTGGCAAAGATTGGCTCAGCCAAGGAATTCGTGGAGAAGGTTGGGGGAGGCCTTTGTTCAGCAGTGGACTTATGATGGCTGATGATGATGATGATGATGATATATATATATATATATATATATATATATATATATATATATATATATATATACATATATATATATATATATATATATATATATATATATATATATATTTATATTTATTAGTATATATTAATAAATTTATATACTGTAAAGAGAAAGACAGAGAGAGAGAGAGAGAAATTAGGTGCAAGATCCCACTGCTACCTGGCACTTCCCTGCGTGGTGGATAGGAGAAGGCCTTGCAGATACACGAGGTACCGTCTTAGACAATGCAGAGAATGGGACCTCCTTTAGATATATAAGGCCCCACCAAATATACTGAATAAGGCGACAGAAAAAGTACATCTCATCAGAAACTATGTGGCAGAGAGGTGGGATTATTTGCCATAATCCGACGAACCAAACATGAACTCTACTGTTAATGACTTTACGAGCGTTCCTGTTCGATCATTGTATATTAAAGGTCGAACCGCACTGAATCCTGTGCTTACAGCAGTGTGTTACCGAAAGTGAGTAGCTACTGTCTTGGTAAATAAGAGATCGAGACATTGAACAAACTGAAATCCATGAAGATCTACACACACTAGGTAGGCTAACCTCGCAGAAGATTGCAAACTTAACACCTTAACGACCAAAACAGAAAATATTTGTTGGGATATTGTAGGTCTGAGTGAGATCCACAGAAAAGAAGAAAAATTTATGCTGCTTGAAGAAGGCAACCACATATTTTACTACAGAGGAAGGCAAAATGAAAAAGTTAGTGATGTAGGATCTCAAATTAATAGAAATCTTACAGAGCACATTGTTAAATTCAGCAGTGTATCTGACAGAGTAACATGGATTGTAATTAGACTAAGCAGTGGATGCACCTTGAAAGTAACGTAAACTTATGCACCGACTTCTCAGAGCTCAGATGAAGAAATAGAAACATTCTATGACGACATATCCCAGATGATGGAAGAAGAAAAGACCAGATAAGTTTTACTCATGGGAGACTAGAATGCAAAAGTTGGTA
Organism: Coenobita brevimanus; assembly: GCF_032717465.1. Taxonomy (NCBI): domain Eukaryota; kingdom Metazoa; phylum Arthropoda; class Malacostraca; order Decapoda; family Coenobitidae; genus Coenobita; species Coenobita brevimanus. The sequence continues at coordinate 24,222,575 of NC_137032.1, read as the reverse complement.
AACTTAAAAATGGAGAAGCATGTATGAGAAAATCTGGATTAGGAGAAAGGAATGAGAGAGGCGAAATGATGGTAAATTTTGCTGTAATGTATAATACGAGAGTAATGACCATATTCTTTCACAAATGAACAGCGAGAAAGTGGACCTGGAGAAGGCCAAATGCGGTGACAAAGAATGAAATCAGCTTCATTATAGCAGATAAAAATAACACTGTCATAAATGCTACAGTTATCAACAAAGTAAATATAGGATGTGACCACAGAATGGTGAGTTGCAAAACCAGATTCAGTTTCAGAAGTGAAAGAAAGAAGCTGAATAAAAATAAAAAGTTATGCCAAATAAAAGTAAGTGAAAGCAAAACAGACTTTCAATCAGAAATGAAGAACAGATATCAGGCTATAACTTAAGCTGAGTGTGACATTAAGAAGTTGAATGATAGACTAACAAAAATGTTAAGAGACCCAGCAGAGGTAGTAGGGAAAGATAATACAACCAAAGCCAACAAGTATTCAAAAATTAACCTTGAGTTCATGAGAAGAACGAATATGGAAGTAAAAAACAATAATAAAAGATGGACTAGAAATATTCAAATAAGTTTATCAACAAGAGACAGAGAAAAGAAAAAAAGAAGAAAAATATGGACTACATCAAAGAAACAGTCAAAAAAGGAAAAAGTGTGAAACAGGTCCGAAGTAAAATGGCACTAGGAAAGCGAGAAATTACATCACTGAAAGACAAAAAATGGTGCAGTCATTACATTCAGATTTAGGATGATGAGGAGCGTTGAAGAGTTTTACAAAGAACTACGTGCATCAAAGACAATAATACCAATAGTTAACTTCGATGATAACACAAGTGAAATACCAGATATAACGCCACACATTAACATTTCCCTTAAATATATGAAAAGAGGGAAGGCCCCAGGAAATGATGGAATAGTAGCAGATTTACTGTATGATGCAGTGGAAGTGCAAAACAGGCTCACTTACTTATTTACTAACTGTATAAAGAAAAGAGAATATTCCTAAAACAAGATGTAATGCAATGGTTATTTTCCTTTACGAGAGGGGTGACCCAAAAGAGCTTAGTAACTATCAACCCATTAGTTATTTACTGGGTATATACAAACTCTTTCCTAAACTCCTTACCGACAGAATAACAACAAATATGGAAGAAAAACAATCTCATGAGCAGGCAGGATTCCGAAGTGGGTATTCGACCACTGATCATCTCCACACAATGAATCAGCTAACTGAGAAAACTAAAGAATATAATCAGCCACCTTCTTAGGTTTTGTTGGTTACAAAAACGCTTTCGACCTACCGGAGCACATAGCGTGTATCAATTCAATACGGGAACAAGGAGCAAGAGAGAAAATTGTAAAACTGCTTAAAAACACAATGATGGAACTGCTATAGTTAAATTACATAAAGACTCAGGAAAACAATACGACTGAGAAGGGAGTGAGTCAAGGAGATACAGTTTTACCAAATTTATTTACAGCATGCCTGGAAAATATTTTCAGAAAGCTAGACTAGGAGAACAAAGGAATAAACATAGCTGGAAAAAAATTAAACCATTTAAGATTTGCAGATGACTTTGTCTTAATCTCAGAAACAGCAGAGACATTGCAAGAAATGTTAAATAACCTAAACAAGAAAGTCTCAAAGAAACGTGAAAGATGAACCAGAGCAAAGATAATGTTTAATCCAAATACACCAATGAGCGTCATCAGAATAAATGAAGAAATTCTTGAGGAAGTCAAGGAGTACAATTTCTTGAGGCAAATACTAAAACTAACAAAAGACCATGATATATAGAAAACTTTCGATAAACATAGAGACATCATGAAAAGCAGCCTGCCTGCCAATATGTATGAAACTAAATAGCAACTGTATAATCCAAGCAATGACGTACAATTGCGAGACTTGGACACAGACAAAATGGATGGCAAATGAACTAATCTGTTCTCAGTGAGCAATGTAGAGGTCAATATCTGAAACATCATTGAAAGACAGGAAAAGATCAAACTGGATGAGACAGCAGACTAAAGTCAAAACACCATGGAAGTTATAAAAGAACAGAAATGGAGGTGGGCAGAACATGTAGCAAGAAAAAGGGATAACCGATGGAGCAAGAGGTTGACTGACTGGACTCCAGGAGATTGTAAGTATAGCAGAAAAAGGACAGACAGGAGGTGATTTGATGAGACAGAGAAATTTGCAGCCAAATAGTGACAGAGATCGGCTCACTCATGGAATTCATGGAAAGGTTGGGGGAGGCCGTTGTTCAGCAGATGATTTGCAATGGCTGATGATATCTATCTATCTATCTATCTATATAGATAGATAGATAGAGAGAGAGAGATAGACAGATAGATATAGATAGATAGATAGATAGACAGATAGTGCGTGTGTGTGTGTGTATTTATATAGCAGGAGACAGGAAACATACTAGTATAGTTAGGAGATAGTTCTTTAGTTTCGCTGAAACATGATTTTCATCATTCACAAACGTTTCCTTTCACTAAAACAAAGCATTTCCGTATCATATGAGTTGCCGTATGTGGGAAGCTGACTTGCCATTTCATAAGCTGTGGTAAATTTTATATATCCAAAAGTTGGTGTGACATGTCCTGCATTATTACGATGAACAAATACAATTCCTAACACTAAATTCTAGGCAAAACATAATCTTGACGAAGTACTTTCACATGTACTATTGTTTAAATGTTGATTTATTTTACGATTAAAATGAGGAACTGGTGACAACCAGAGTGCGATATCTTTCATGCAGTGAATGATCCTTTATGGAATTATGTAGCATAGCGTATTCCACTTCATCCTTTTTCTATGAAATGATCATGGATTCTATTGCATGACAATCCCTTTAACTATTCCCTTTCATCATCGGTTGAAGGAGCTGCTGAGGTTGGGGAAAAGTTTTGCTTTGCTATATTTTTATATTGCCCAAGCTGCTGAGAAATTGATCCCACTGTTCTGTCTCATTCGAGAGCAATAGTGGGGTAGCCATAAGGGTGGTTGTGACCACCCCTGAGATATGCCAGGCCACCCAGGTTGTCACCTCAAACTTTTATTGAAATACTCGTATCCTCGGACATCTCCAAGGATATCTTCTTGCGCCACCATATAAGTATGTTTGGCTACCTTCTGGCCACCCTATATCTAAAACCCTAGCTACGCATCTATAAAGCATGTGGCTTCAGAGCAGGCAATAGGTTTGTGGCCGTTTGCTCTCCTTACTATGCCGGACACAATTTTCTCAGTCTATTGACATTACATAAAACCAGTGATGTCCTATGCCTTCCCGGCGAGTATCCCTATAGTATCTTACATCCACTACATCACCTTGCAGACCAAGCAGAACAATGCTCTAGCATCATCACTGGCTGCACCAATGCCAGTCTCGCATTTTCTTTGCACTATGAAGCCAAAGTCCTCCCTGTTAGAGAGTATTTTTGACATGAGAGGCACACAGCTTGTGCTAACGCACAGCACCCTTGTCATTATATGACACCGTCAGGCAATATAACGATGCATAAAACAATCACCTCACAAAAATTACCAGACCCTGTTCAGCAATATCCCACCTTCAGACTTCTGACACTCCAACACTAACAATGAAGAAACACTTACCAGTTTCACGCAGAGGCCAATACAAATCCTTGAACACTATACTAAAGGCCTCCCCCCCACCTCCCTTCCGACATCTACCCATCAGAGGTATTCTTAATAGAGGTGACCGAGTACACCTAGCTTGGTTTAGATCAGGATATCACCCAGCCTTCCTCAGTTACCACCTTAGATTTTGGTTGAATGGAATTATGGATGACATGTGACTCGGTTGTGCAATAGGCCCAGACAAAATAACACACTTTATGAAGCGCCACACAATTCATGCCACATTAGAGGCAGACACAACATCAATGGTATAGGAAGACTATAGAATGACCCGATTAGGGATGTTGCTCACCTGCAGTAAACGGACCTGCTGGACGAGGCGTGACCAATGATAAATAACAATATCAACATCAACAATAACTATACCATGACCTCCTGAGATCATGATTCTTGGCTCTCAAATTCTGGCCTTGGCCGCTCTTGAACACATCAGGGAGATCCTCTCACCCTAGCCATCAAAATACCCAAACCTAAGAGAATTGACTCCTGAACAACGAGAAGCGTGCCAAGGCACAGCAAACCCGTCCTCGGCAGTCATTTTAGTGCTGACGTAAAAACTCAACAGGATATATATTCAAAGACGTCACATATCAAATTTGGAGTAAATTGGGCGAAAATTGACGATTTTATGCCCACTTGAAATTTTAGGCCCAACCCTCTTGACATTGACCCCCCTATCGCTAACTGGGGAGTGACCCCTCTGATGTAATGGGGCATGTTATAGGATGCAGATTTGAAAGGTGCACCTTTAGGTTTTGGTTTCATGTCGATATGACGAACTTGGAAGGAATTATGGAGAAAAAACGATTTTTAAACAACATTTTTTGTGCCTACAGCCTAGGCCTTTGCCCAATTTGGGCCAAATTTTAGTCAGGTGATCAGAATGTCATAGTCAAACATCCGCTTAATTTTAGTCAAAATCGCACCAGTAGTTTTCGCGTAAAGTTGTTAACAGTCAGACAAACAGACAGACAGACACAGACAAACAAACAGACAGACAAACCGAGTTAAAACATACCCGTCCCAGAGCCCCTCCGGGAAGGGGACGGGTATGAGCATACACAGCAAACTCATGAATTCAGTAGTGAGGATCAGTGGTTCCCAGGTCTGAACTATTAATTTCAGTGTTTGATATTAACAAGAGATAGGTCGACTTAGATCGAAAATTTGATTAGGGTCACATGTGTCTAACTTGGATTCGGGAGATGAAATTCGAACCGACAGCGTCCATTAATTCCCTCATCTCAGAATCTTTCCCTTTTGGGTATAATTAGGCCCCATTTGGTGCAATTAGTCTAATTAAAGGCGGTTCTCCCCCACCCCACCACACCAAGAACGAATGCCAGGAAAATTATGTGCATAAAGAAAAGATCTTGCTGGTTGAGAATCACTCACTGCTACTCACCTACTTCTTCAATGCTACTTCACCACCACGTCATTGCTGCCTCACCCACTACCTCACTGCTGCCTCACCCATCACCTCACTGTTGCCTTACCCATCACTTCACTGTTGCCTTACCCATCACTTCACTGTTGTCTTACTCATCACCTCACTGTTGCCTTACCCATCACTTCACTGATGCCTTACTCATCACCTCACTGTTGCCTTACCCATCACTTCACTGATGCCTTACTCATCACCTCACTGTTGCCTTACCCATCACTTCACTGTTGCCTTACTCATCACCTCACTGTTGCCTTACCCATCACGTCAATGTTGCCACATCCATAACCTCACTGCTGTTTTACCAATCACCTCACTGCTGCTTCACCCAACGTCTCACCTCAACCACCACCGCACTGCTGCCTCACGAGCCACCTCACTCACCACATCACTGCTGCCTCACCCATCAACTCATTCTTGCCTCACCCACCACGTCCCTCATGCCTCATGTACCACCTCCCTGTTGCGTCACCCACGACATCCCTATTTCCTTAACCACCACCACACTGCTACCCCACCAGCTACCAATATGCTGCTTTGCCGACCATCTCATTCCTGCTTCACCTGCCACCTAATTCATGCCTCGCCAGTCACCTAACTGCTGCCTCACCCACAATCTCACTGGTGTCTTACCCACTGCCTACCTGTTACCTCACTTTCTGCCTCACTCCTCTCCCTCTGCCTAAATGCTTCAGTACCTCACATTCCTAGCATGTGTGATGATCAAAAGTTTATCGTCTTATCATGCCAAAATACTGTAAGTTGAGGACCATACATGGTGTTTTGCGAGAGGCAACATATTGAGGGCACTTTAAGTATTGGTAGAAGGTTTTCAGGGAGGTCAGTATTCTCACATTGCTTCCCTGACACACAATTCAATAGTCTGTCTCTGCCATAGTCTCAGGCTCATGACGCGTTTTGTTTATCATTATTGCCACATGAATCACCTGCGCATGTCTACGGCACGGATCTCTCTCTCTCTCTCTCTCTCTCTCTCTCTCACACACACACACACACACACACACACACACACACACAGTAGACTGTAGCACCAGTCGAGCAGGGCAGTACTCCCAAGGTGGATGAAAAGCTGATGACAGGGAGAGCTGGAGCTCCCGTTTCATCAGCCCTCGGGACTAGGTCCCGACCATCCCCCTTTGCTGAACTTTTCCAGTGTCTCAGTAACACAGAGAGTAGACCAGCATGCTCTCCAATACAAGTTTCTCCAACTATCAACATCAAACTACATGCACAGTACACACCACACTTCCTTTTCAAATTTTTCAAAAAATGGCGTCGATTAACATTGCCTCGGAGTCCCCAGGGGGGGAGGGGCATAAATGCCCCCACCTTCAGCCCCTCTCCCGGTGACGACTCAAGGTGCTTGGAACCACTGTCTGACTCTCTTCTTCTTCATTTCTGCAACATTGGTGGCCTTTCCTCTAACTTTCGTTCTGTTGAGCACCACCTCTCCTTCTCTAAACCTCACCTTCTTTTCCTAACTGAGACTCAGCTGTCTGAGGCAACTGACAGCAGACCCTTTTCTGTATCCTCCTACTTTCTCTATACTCATTTCAAAGCCAAAGGTGGCTGTTGTGTATATATACGCAACAACTTATCTTGCTCTCGTGTTCCTGAACTCCATTCTTCTGAATTCTCTACACTCTGGCTTCGGCTTTCCTGTCATTCTCTGACTAAATATATCTGTGCTGTCTACTTATCTCCTAATTCTACTGACCATCAAAAATTATTTGACTGTCTTAAATCTACGATGGAACATATTCTATCCATTTCTCCTTTCCCTGAAATCTCCATTCTTGGAGATTTCAATGTTCACCACCACCTTTGGCTCTCCTCCTTTCACTGATCCACCTGATGAACAAGCCTACACCTTTTCTATCCTTAATGACCTAGAGCAGCTTGTACAGCACCCTACCCGTATCCCTGACCGCCTTGGAGAGAGCTCCAACATACTTGATCTCTTCCTTACAACTAATCCTTCTGCTTATACTGTTAATCTTTTCTCTCCGTTGGGCTCCTCCGATCACAACCTTATCACCTTAACCTGTCCTATTGCTCCAGTACGGCCTGCGGACCCTCCAAAAAAACGTCGTCTCTGGCACTTTGGAGCTGTGGATTGGGAGGCCCTCAGGCAGTACTTCTTTGATTTTCCCTGGAATGATTATTGCTTCCATGGCCGGGAGCCATCTGGGTGTGCCTTGCGCATTATGGCAGTTATTCTCTCGGGCATGGAAGCATACATTCCTTTCTCATATCCTTTGACTAATGCACGAAAGCCTTGGTTTAATCACGCTTGTTCTAATGCTGTCCACAACAAGGAGAGGGCCTATAAAAGGTACCGGAGCCAACCCACCCCTGAATCACATATTTTATACATTTCTGCCCGGAATCGTGCTAAGTCTGTTCTTCACTCTGTTAAAAATAATTTCATCCGTACAAAATGCTCTCAACTCTCTAACTCGAACTCTTCCCGCTCCTTCTGGTACCTTGCCAAAAACCTTTCTAACAACTTTACCTCATCATCCTTCCCTCCTCTTTTCTACTCTGATGGCTCTGTAGCTATTTCTTCTACTGATAAAGGAGATCTCTTCGCTCAGACTTTCTCCTCCAATTCCTCCATAGACAATTCCGGTGCTGTTCCTCCATCACTTCCCCCCTCTGACTTCCTCATGGCTAACATTAAAATTTCTTCAGCTGATGTATTTTCTGCCATTGCTGGCCTCAGCACTAATAAGTCATATGGGCCTGATGGAGTCCCTCCTGTTGTTCTCAAGAACTGTGCTTACGTGCTTACACCCTGCCTAGGCAAACTCTTTCGCCTTTGTCTGTCAACTTGTACCTTCCCTTCTTGCTGGAAGTTTGCTCTCATTCAGCCAGTCCCAAAGAAGGGTGACCACTCCCAACCCTCTAACTATCGTCCAATTGCTTTAACATCCTGTATCTCAAAGGTTTTTGAGTCTATTCATAATAGAAAATTTTTAAAGCATCTTTCCTATCACAATCTTCTTTCTGATTGTCAGTAAGGGTTCCGTCAGGGACGCTTCACAGGCGATCTTCTCACCTACCTTTCAGACTCCTGGTCATCCTCCTTTCGGGACTTTGGCGAAAGCTTTGCCATTGCACTTGACATCTCAAAGGCTTTCGATCGAGTCTGGCATAAATCTTTAATTTCCAAACTGCCCTCTTACGGTTTCTATCCTTCTATCTGTGCCTTCATCTCTAGCTTCCTTTCTGGTCGTTCTATAGCCGCTGTTGTAGACGGCTATCGTTCTTCTCCTAGAACTATTAACAGTGGTGTTCCTCAGGGCTCTGTCCTATCACCAACTCTCTTCCATTTATTCATCAATGACCTTCTAAGCTGTACATCTAACCCTATCCACTCATACGTTGATGACTCCACCCTTCACCTTTCCATTCGATTCCTACAACGTCCATCTCAGCAGTTACTTCAACAGGCAAGGGATGAGGCTATGGCACACCTAATGTCTGACTTGGCTCGTATCTCTGACTGGGGTAAAAATAATCTGGTTGTTTTTAATGCATCAAAGACTCAGTTTTTGGACCTATCAACCCGATAAAATCTTCCACAGGTATACCCACTTATGTTTAATAATATTCAACTTAATCCTGCATCATCGTTGAACATGCTTGAGGTTTCATTTGCTCGGGACTTGTCTTGGAAAGATCATATTACATCTCTTGTAAAATCTGCTTCCAAGCGATCGGGTGTGCTAAGCCGACTCCGTTCCTTCTTTGCCCCTGCACAATTGTTGACTCTATACAGGGGTTTTATACACCCCTGTGTGGAGTACAACTCTCATGTGTGGGGAGGCTCCCCACATACAGCTCTTCTCAATTGGGTGGAGTCAAACGCTTTTCGTCTCATTAACTCTCCCCCTCTTACTGACTCCCTTCAACCTCTGTCTCTTCGCCGCAATGTTGCATCTTTATCTCTTTTCTATCGCTACTTCAATGGTCACTGTTCCTCTGAACTGTCTGCATGCATTCCTCCACTTCTACAACAGGCGCGTAGCACCCGTCTAGCAGCAAACTCTCACCCCTTTTCTGTCCAACTCTCTAATGCAAGAGTTAACCGTTATTCCCAGTCCTTCATTTATGCAATAGGTCAACTCTGGAACTGTCTCCCTCTGTCTGTATTTCCTGCTTCCTATGATCTCCAGTCTTTCAAACGCAGTGTGTCCAGGCATCTCGAAATGAATGGGTCTTGAATTTGGCTCTCTCTTGTATTTTGTTTTTCTCTTGGAAGGAACAGTTTTGCGGGCTCATTGCCTTTGGTTCCTTCTTCCTCACATAAACACACACACACACACACACACACACACACACACACACACACACACAATGCTCTGGACTCACTTATTGCATATTTAGAATAACTCTGACTGAGACTTAATTCCCCCTTTTGGCAATCACAAAAGCATGAAGTGCCGGTAGGTGAGGCTTAGTAGTTACTTCTGCATTATTTAATGCAAGGAAGAAAGAACCAAAGCCTAGATAGCTAGCCAATTGTTCCCTCCAAGAAAAAATAAAAGCATGATAAAGAGTCAAATTCAAAAGACTAGAGGTCAAAGGCAGCAAGAATTACAGACAGAGGAAGACACTTCTAGAGATGGCCTGTCGCATATATGAAGAACTAGGAGTAACGATTAACTCAGGCATTAGAGAGATGGACAAAAAAAAGATGAGAGTTTGCTGCTAACGGGTATTACACGCCCGCCGTCGTAGTGGAGGAATGCAGTTAGACAGTTTAGAGGAGCAGTGACCACTTAAATAGTGATAGAAAAAAGATAATGATGCAACAGTGCGGCGAGGAGATAAATGTTGAAGGGAGCCAGTAAGAAAATGAGAGTTAATGAGATAAAACGCTTTGATTTCACCTTGCTGATAAGATCTGCATTTGGAGAGCCTCCCCACACATGAGAGTTGTACTCTGCACAAGGGCGCATAAAATCTGTGTAAAAGTGAACAGCTGTGCAGGGATAAAGAAGATGCAGAGTCGGCTTAACACACCTAAACTCTTGGAATCAGATTCTACAAAAAAGGAAATATGGTCGTTCCAAGAAAAATCCCGAGAGAATGAAATCCCAAATATGTTCAAAGATGATGCAGGATTGAGCTGGGTATTGTTAAGAACTTGAGGTAACTCCTGCTGTAGATTCTGATGGGTTGAATGATGTAAGAGCTGAGTTTCTGAAGCATTAAAAGCAGGAGGGTTATTTTTACCCCAATCAGAGATGTGAACCAAGTCAGACATTAGGTGTGCCACAGCCTCATCCTCTGGTTGTTGAAGTAAATACTTAGATGGACACTGTGGGAAGCAGATGGAAAGATGATGGCTGGAGTAATCAGTGTATGAGTGAGTATGGTTAGATGTACAGCTTAGCAGGTCACTAATGAACAGAAGGAAGAGTTGGTGATAGGAAAGAGCGCTGAGGAACACCACCATTGATAGCTCTATGAGAAGTGCAGTGGCCATCTACAACAGCAGCCATAGAAGGACCAGAAAGGAAGCTAGAGATGGAGCCACTGATCAAAAGATAGAAATCATAAATGGGCAGTTTGGAAATATATGATTTATGCGAGACTCGATCGAAAACCTTTGAGATGTAAAGTGCAATGTCAAAGCTTTCGCCAAAATTCGAAAGGAGGATGACCAGGAGTCTGAAAGGAAGGTAAGGAGATCACTTCTTAAAACTCATACTGACAATCAGAAAGAGGGTTATGATAGGAAAGAGCAATAACATTTTTCTTGTTAAGATACATTCAAAAACTTTAGAAATACAGGAAGTTAAAGCGATTGGGCGATAAAGGGCTGGGAATGGTCACCATTCTTTTGGGAGAAGCTGAATGAGAGAAAGCTTCCAGCAAGAAGGAAAGGTACAAGTTGACAGACAAAGGCGAAAGAGTTTACCTAGGCAGGGTGTAATCACAGAAGCACAGTTCTTGATGTCAACAGAATGGACCCCATTAGGCCCATATGCCTTGTTAGTATTGAGGCCACTGATGGCAGAAAACACATCAATTGGAGAAATTTTAATGGCAGCCATGAGGAAGTTAGAGGGGGAGGTGATGGAAGAATAGCAATGGAATCATCTAATGTGGAACTGGACGAGAATGTCTGAGTTAAGAGTTCTGCATTATCAGTAGAAAAAAAAAAAAACAGCCACAGAGTCAGTGAAGTGGAAACGAGGAGGAAAGGATAATATAGTAAAGTTGTATGAAAGATTTTTGGTAAGGTGCAAGGAGTGGGAAGAGTTTGAGTTAGAGAGATCAGAGCACTTAGTACAAGTGAAATTAATTTTAGCAGTGCGAAGGACAGATTTAGCATGATTCCGGGCAGCAACATAAAATAGATCAGATTTAGGGGTGGGCTGGCTCTGGTACCTTCTGAAAGACCTCTCGTTGTTGTGGACAGCATTAGAACAAGCGTGTTCAAACCAAGGTCTTTTTGTATTAGTAACAGGTGAGAAAGGAATGTATGTTTCCATGCCCTAGAGAATAACCCCCTTCATGCTCCAGGCACACTCATATGGCTCTTGGCCATGGAAGCAGTAATTATTTCAAGAAATATCAGAGAAGTACTGCCTAACGGTGTTTCAATCAGCAGCTACAAAGGGCCAAAACCGCCATTTCTTGGCAGGGTCCACAGACCTTACAGGAACAATAAGATAAGATGATACGGTTTTGGTTGGAGGAGTCCAACAGAGAGAAAAGATTAATAGCATAAGAAGAAGGATTTGTTGTAAAAGAAAGGCCAAACATATTGGAACTGTCTCCAAGGAGGTCAGGGATATCGGTAGGGTGCTGTACAAGCTAGTCTATGTCATTAGGGATAGAATAAATGTAGGCTTGTTCACCAGGTGGATCAGTGATAGGAGAGGTGAACACTTAAATCACCTAATGGAGATTTCAGAGAAATAAGAAATTGATAGGATGTGTTCCATATTCGAAATAATATGGTGAATGAATATTTTCATAGGCAGCAGAATTAGGGGATAAAAAAAAATAATAGCGCACATATATTTGCTCAGAGAATGACAGAACAGCCGAAGCTAGAGTGTGAAAAATCCGGAAGATTCAAGTTCAGGAACATAAGAACAAGATATGTTGTTGTGTACATATATACAACTGCCAACTTTGCTTTGAAGTGGTTATAGAGATAGTAGGAGGATACAAAGATGGGTTTGTTATCAGTCACTTCACTCAGTTGAGTCTAACTGGGGATGAAAAGGTGAGGTTTGGAGGAAGAGAGGTAGTGTTCAACAGAGAATTTTAAGACAGGACACGAATGTTACAGAAATGAAGAGAAGGCGAGTCAGACAGTGATTCCAAGCATCTCTCTCGGCCGTCATCAGGAGAGGGGCTGATGTTGGGGACTTTTATGGTCCCCCCCTCCTTGGGGATTCCGAGGCTGGATTTTGAGATGTCATTTTTTTTTTTTTTTTTTTTTTTAATAGAGAATGTAGTTCCATGTGTATTGTGTGTGTAGTCTGCTACTGACAGTTGGAGTAAACAGCAGAGGAGAGTATGCTGTTGATGAATACGATATTGTTGCCATTACTGGGTCTTCGACAGATACTCAAGAAAGAGATCTTATAGCAGAATATAACATTCCTGGTTACAGAATTTTCAGTAATGAGTGGAATGAGAGAATGGGAGGTGGCGTATTTCTATATATTAAAAGTAACCTTCAATCAGTTGTAATCCCTAAACCATCAATTGACAATATTGATAAAACTTATGTTCAGCTCAAAATAATCTTCAGTCAGTTGTAATCCCTAAACCATCAATTGACAGTATTAATATACTCTAACTTATGTTCAGCTCAGAAATGAATCATGCAGAAAGATATGGTTTAATGTATCGTTCACAGGTCCAGTCTTGCAAAATCGACAATAAAATATACGAACAAACAGCGGAAGTCTGTTGCACCCAGAATACTGTAATTGTTGGAGATTTCACTTTACCAGTTCCAAGATGGCCTGGATCCTTATCTTCGCACACAGGGTTAGAATCGTATACTAACTTTCTTGAATGCTCATTATCTCAGTTTGAAGAGCAACCCACGTGTGGAGAAAATATCCTAGTTGTTGTACTGGTGACGTCAGAGAACTTCATTCATAACGTTCAAGTAGTGGAAGAATATAGCACTAGTGATCATTGCAGAGTCACATTCAACTTCAGTTTCCGTAAGCTCGACCAAAATTGTATTTACGAGAAACTTCCAGACTACAAGAAAGCCAATTGTCACAAATTAAAGCTAACTTTACGTAGCAATGAATGGGAACCGATTATAGAAAGTACAAATATACACACAGTATGGACAAAGTTCAAAGAAATCCTTACTAAGGCGGTTATGGAATGTGTACCGATGCGTATAAGAAGACCAGTGAAAAATAAGCCAAAATGGTGGAACAGCAATGTTAAGAGAAATCTTTCAGCAAAGAAATGCAAAGCCACTATAAATGATGAACGTAAAGATATTTACCATAACTTATATCATAATGCTAAAAAGCTAATTAAGTAAAGTAAGAAAAATCTTGAAGTGCATATTGCAAGCATCAGTAAATCAGACCCCAGAATTTTTTAGTTATATCAGGAATAAGAAAATAAACACCAACAATAGGACCACTACTATCAGCAGATGGTGAGCATATAAATGATGAAACCGAGATGGTTAAAATTCTTAATACTTCTTTACATATGTAGTTACAGTAAAAAGTTCATGCTCGATCCAAACATTATCCTCCACACACATAGAGGAAGATAATACATTCAAAGAAATTATTATCAGTGCGAGAGGTGTACTCCTTGCACTAAATAAACTATAGATAAATAAAACACAAGGGCCAAATAGAACATCCCCAAGAGCCTTAAAATGGCAGAAGATGAAATAGTGAAACCCTTAGCACATATAATCAATATCTCTCTCAGAAAAGGCACTGTGGCAAGCAGTTGGAAATTAGCAAATGTAACTCCAATATTCAAAAAGGGAGACAAATCTCAGACCAGCAATTACCGACCAATAAGCTTGATATCATTTGTTCGCAAGTTGTTGGAAACCTTAATTAGAGATAAACTGGCCAAGAATTTAGAACAATCTCATCAGAGACTCAGCACGAATTCCAAAATAAGCGTTCACATCTTACTAATCTACTTGATTTTTCCAGTAATATTATCAGCATGTACGACGGCACTAAATCAATCATATAATTTACCCTGATTTCAAAAAAGCATTTGATAAAGTTTCACACATTTGACTTGCCGAGAAACTGCGCATCTATGGTATCGGTGGCAGTGTACTAAGATGGATTGAAACCTAGCTTAAGAATCGTAAACAAAGAGTTGTAATTAATGGTGAGGAATCAGACTGGAAAAATGTTATAAGTGGAGTACCGCAAGGCTCAGACACTGATGAAGGTGCGTTTTGTAAAATATCAAAATTTGCTGATGATATGAAGACTGATAATAGAGCAGATACCCAAGAACAAAGAATATTGACTCAAAGGGACCTTAATAAGTTACTTAACTCGGCAAAAAAATGGCAAATGGATTTTAATATTGATAAATGCAAAGTTCTAAATACCTGGAATAAAAATGAAAAAGTTTGTTATACAATGAATCATTCACAACTCATGAACATAAACCACAAAAAGGATCTAGGAATAATTGTAAAAAGTGATCTGAAGCCAAGAAAACAGAGCACAGAAGCAATAAAGAAAGCTAACAAACTAGTTCGATTTGTGTGTAGATCATTTCAGTTCAGATCTGAAAATATAAAAAACGATAGCCTACCCAGACTATGGAGCAAATCATACGATGAGCGTTTAAATGAGCTAAAGTTATTTAACTCATCAAAGTGCAGACTATGAGGGGATCTGATTCAAGTACTGTATTCAAGATTATGAATGGAATTGATAATATGGATGTTGACAAGTACTTTACAGTTGATCGTTTGAACTATACTATAGGTAATATGTATATGATTATTGGGAAACATTTCCAGTCTAATGAAACCAAGCATTTTTTCTTTAACAGAGATGTTAACAGTTGGAACAAACTGGCCAGGGATGTCGTTGGTTGCAGTACCATGGTGATTTTCAAAAATCGCATGGTTATGTTTCTTGTTTCAAATCTCCAGCTAAACACCTTCATGACTGAATAATAATGTAAGCTGTTTTTCTCTGTTTCAGATCGTGATAAAACTATAGCAGAGGAATGAAATGTAGTTAATCTGTGTACCTTATTGACACTCGTAGCATTATAGATATAGTTTATCACTTTTCATTCTTTCCTGTGAAATTTCCATGTCATCTTTTCCATGCTGCATGTTGGTGTTTCACTTTTTTCCTGCCAGCTTTGACAGGAAGGTTTGGTGGGTGGGGGGGGGGAGGGGAGCCTTCTTGCTTCACTATTTTCACCATCAACTCATAATGTTAGTCTTCTCTGTAACAAGCAGCCTCGAAAGGACCATTAGGTCTGTTGCTGTTTGATTCCCTTTGTATTCCTATGTACTCTGTGTTATTGAAACAAGAAAATAATCAGCGAATGGGAATGGTTAGAAGCTAGTCCCGAGGGCTGATGAAACGGGATTTCCAGCTCTCCATATCATCAGTTTTCATTCACCATCTAAAGCTTGGGAGCAAGGATGTCAATATATGAGTAGAATGAACAGAATTAAGGGCTCAGAGACTGCACCTGAATGATTTCACTGATTTGGTCTTATCCTTTCCAGTTATTTCCTATGAACTTTTTCCACACCACCCTCACCCAATCCTCCCCAGCACTCCAGACGGCCTTTCAAATCTTTTGCTTCATCCTCCCCTCCCTCCCCCTCATCACGCGTCCCTTTCTCTCTCCTTTTCCTCCTTGTTAGCCTCCCTCACATCGTGGACCTCTAAATTGATTTATGTCATGTCGGGAGGAAATAATGGAAGGGTCGCACGCCGTCTGTCTTGGGAAGAAAGTTGACATCTTTTCAGTCCTATCTTACAGCAGACCAAAGTCACCGTCTGTTCTGAGGAAGATTGGTCTGACGATAGACATAGGCTATACAGTATACTTTCAAGTCACTTTGTGTGCTCATATTTAAAATACCGAATGGGAAAATTTCCCGTTTTAAAGTTTTGTTTTTCTGCTTCTTGTTGTTGGTGGTCTTGTTCTAACAAGTGCTGTAAGCCATGAATGGGGCCACTTTGCTTCTGGGCCATTTTGCCTGAGGATTGCGTTGCAGGTATCTGGACCTGGTAACTTGAGACACGTTCTACGAATCTCCTATAAAGACCATTAAAATGACTAAGTTGCCCAAATGTGTAAAGTGATTGCCGAGTAACCATCAGAAGACGGGTGCAAAACCTGGAGACACCAAAACAATCATCTAGTTATAGGCATACGTCACCGGGCTTTGAACACGGTGAAGGAACACAATGATTTCGATTCCATCGGATCCTTTACGTTGTTTCTGTGGATCGTTCATTTAATATGAGCTACTATATCCTATATGATTGACCTGTGCACCTGAGATGTATGAAGCGAGTATGGTTAGTCTGATTCGCGGCTGCTGATTGGCTGCCGATGATGTCATCGCAACAGACGTCAGATGATCGATAATATTTATTTTGAAATACTTTCCTCTTCTTTCCCTGGGAATAAGATACTCAGCTGTTCATCAGAAACATGAAGAATATATTTAATCTGTTAAACAAGAGTACGGTCTGTATGTTTTAATCATTATAAATCAGCTAATAGTGCTTACCATAACGAATAAATATTCACATCTATGTCGATGGCAGCATTCTCGCCGAGGAGCATTCAAAATATTATTCGCAAATCTAACATCATGTCACAAAGTTTTGTCAGTTTGCTTATTCGTGTGGTAATGCATGTACAGACTGCAAGAACTGATACAACCCTACACTGACCTAAGCGAAATTATGAGTGACTACCCTTTGAGAGAAATATTTGCGCAGCAATGGATATAACTCAGTACTGTACATTAGCTTAGTAAAAACAAAGGTACCATAGTTTGCAGGATTTTCTTTTTCATAGAAACAGACATAAACTATCTCCAATTTTTGGTATGGAAGGCAAAGTTGTAGTGGACAGCAGAGATTATGAGTACTGCAAGGAGACGAAACAGACAGCGTTGGCTACAGAAAAAGTTATGGCAAGGGATCATCTTATGAAATGCACAGAACGAGCAACAGGTATTGATGCATAATTATTACCGTTATGAAAAAGTACCCCTTTCAGGCTTCTTTTAGATGAACCTGGTAATGGACTCCATTTTTCTGCATTGTAATCTGTGCCAAGTTTCTGCACTAGGCCACTTACTGTTGGTCAGTGCAATAAACCATGGAGCCATCTTTCTTCAAATATGGTGCAAACACTTTTTCCCTATTTCAGTACCAAGAGAAAGTTGTGTCTGGATGTAATACTTTTTTCTCTTTTAATCGGACCCCAAGAGCTCTGCAGCATCTTTAGGAGACCGAGGTCTCTTTCTACATCCTTAAGTTCATCCTGAGAATGGCTGTGGTTCATTGCCTGAACTGACTGGGACAAATTCTTCGCCGTCTACTGCAGCAATTTCTTCCTCTGAGTGAGTTTCTATATAATCAAGACTATCAGGTGGAGTTAGGTTTGGTAGAGCAGGTCCGTCTGGTACAGGTCATATTGCTGATGGAAGATTAGGATAAACAGTTTCTTTGTTTCTTTTTGTCATATCTTTGAATTTTGCAAGAACAAAAATAACAAGCATTACAATGATTTTTGGGTTCCCTCCATATCACCGGAATACCAAAAGCAACTGCCTTCTTTTTCCCTTTTGTCCTTTGTCTGAGTTCCTCAACACAAACAAAGCAGACACTGTGAGAGGACGACCTTTTGCCCTGGTCACCAAGTTTTACTCCAAAGTAGGCATAATAAGTTTTTTTTTTTCTTTTTTTACAAAATCTGTTACGCTTTCTATTTTTTTTTTTTCAATACAAATTTTCCACAAACTGTTCCATGCACAAGGTATCAGAACTCCATATTATAATTACAAATCATAATAGATAGATAGATAAATAGATAGATAGAGAGACAGATAGAAGCAGGGAGTCAGATGATGAGAAGGTATTGTGTCTGCGAGAATCGAGCAATGCTAAACATGCTTACACACTCTTAACTCAAGGAATGCTTATTAGGCACACGACAGCGCCTAGTGACCATACACACACATACACACATACTCACACACAGGCTTCTAGAACTTTCCACTCACAAGGAACACACGTGATACAACCCCTGCTGCACCAGAATTTAGGAAAGAGAGGTCAGAAGGAGGTTAGCCACAGAACAGGCAGGTCGAGAAGGAGACAAGCCATACAAGAGACAGGTCGCAGGGAGAAGGGCTTGGCAACTTGAGAGAGAGACAGAGAGAGCGAGACAGAGAGATAGCTAGCGGGACTGGACTCTATACTTCGCTCTGTGTGAGAGACTTGTTAATATTTCCAAGACAAATAAAAATAGTCCCATACTATTCTTTACCTCTCCTGTCACTACATGACAAATGGGAAAGAAGATTAGCTACTTACAAAGCTACTCAAATATAATAACCGCTCGTCCACAAGTCTAATATATATATAACTCAACTACAAGTAACTACAAAGGAGTTACAAAGTCTTTTATGACATTTAGTAATTTTATGACATTTGGTAGCAGCGAATCTACGGACATCGTCTCCGAATCAAAAGCAAATTTCTACAAAAGCAGGCGAGACTCTACAAGATTAGCTTCAGTTCTACAGTGAATCCCCACAAAATACAGCCTACAATGCAAATAGTCTACAAGTCTACAAAACAAATTCAAGCAGCAACAAGAAGAATATAAAACAAAGCAAGTAAAGAAGAGGAAAGACCAAAGCAACAAGCACACAAACCCCCACCACTCTCTCCCGTCTACCTACATCGCTGACGCAGAGGTCAAGACGACGAAGCAAACACCAAGTCCATATTCACAACTCATCTTACTCACTCGTCTTCACTCAAGTTACTCATCGCTACTCATTCACTCACCACAGCTACCAGTGTGGGAAGTTGACGTCACCATAAGTGTGCTGAGACGACGCCAAGCCGTGTGTCTGACACCCCACAACACACCAATCAATCCGTGAAGAACAATGCTATCACCACGTGCAACACCACCCACACCATTCCCACCACGGTGAAAATTAGTGAGTTACATAGTTACTTCATTTATACAATACACAGTGATAGACAAAAAGCTTCTGCACAAACCTATAAAACGTGCTGTATAGTTACAGCTTAAATACTCATACTTACTTCAGTTATCTGCATAACTCAAACACTAAATAATCACCAACAATAAATATTCTACACTGTATATATTCATTCATTTATTATAACATCTATTTACTACCAACGAGTGTTACCATTTATACCTACATAAAATACGTGTTTCATACATACAGCTATACATTATTATATCTACAAAGTGATAAAGAAAATATACCATCACAGTTACTCAGTGAGCGATTAAAAGAACTATATTTAACATTTATTAATTAAAGCTACCTAGTGGAAACAGATAAATTAAGTTACAAGGAAAACCAGAAAAAAAAAAAAAAATGGCCAACACAAATGACGTTAGCAAGAGTGAACATCTTCAACACAATCGTGAAGACAAAGATTTCCACACAGTGCTGACACACATATTACCCACGATAAGTACAAGTGAACAACAAGTCAGTGTATATAGTTAATACTGTATATATGTATATATATTTTTTATATAAAATAACAAAATATGGGACTATATCATATCATTTTCAGGAATTTCTGTGCAATATAAACTAAACTTTAAAAAAGTATCCCAAGGAAATTAGCCAGTAATTATGCAACCATGAACAACATAGAAAAAGCGTACACAAGCGAAGTAAAACAAACTATAGAAAATCAGTACATACAAAAAAAAAAAAAAAAAAGAAAGAAAGAAAGAAAAGTAAGAAAGAAAAAAGAGAAATAGAGTAAGATCACATAACAAACAAATGAAAATAAGTGTAAGTGTACTACATATGCCAAAATACCACATAAACTACAAACAAAAAAAGCAAATTGTTGTCTCCACAAGCAAGTGGCATGACACATCATCATTATCATCGACCGCAGCATATGTTAGGACTGCAATTATTACAATTATGTAACAATTATGTAACTCCATATTATAATTATGTAACGACAAACGATTGCATTATGTTACACTTGCTACAATTATGTAAATACAAACGATATGTAACAATTATGTAACGACAAACGATTGCATTATGTAACACTTTGCCAATTATGTAACAGTTGCATTAACAAGATGTAACTTTTATGTAACTTTAACTACAATTATGTAACTACAAACAATATGTACCAATTTATGTAACAGTTGCATTAACAAGATGTAACTTTTATATAACTTTAACGACAATTATGTAACTACAAACGATATGTAACAATTATGTAACGACAAACGATTGCATTATGTTACACTTTGCCAATTAACAGTTGCATTAACAAGATGTAACTTTTATGTAACTTTAACTACAATTATGTAACTACAAACAATATGTAACAATTATGTAACGACAAACGATTGCATTATGTTACACTTTGCCAATTAACAGTTGCATTAACAAGAGGCGGGGGAGGCGGTGGCTGAATCGGTAGAGAGGCGGCCTGCAGTCCTGATGGACCCAGGTTCGAATCCCGGCTGGGGCAGGGAACAGTTTAAGGATTTGAATTTCATAGAAGCAGACTTTCCTGATCTACCAGATGACCCGCCGACATGTCATAAAAGTACCCCCGCTAATACTAATACACCAGTCCTGTATGAGACAGCCCTAGCATGTATTCAATATGGACAGTGGGTGTTAGCGCCGAAGTGGTGACATGTGGAGGTGTAGGAGGACTACTGGGCCTTGGGATAGGCTACTGCCCCCGAGATATAGGCCCTGAAGCCTTTGCCCAGAGTCGGACACATAAAAAAAATAAAAAATAAATGTAACTTTTATGTAACTTTAACTACAATTATAAGGCCAAGACACTTATGTAACAGTTGCATTAACAAAATGTAACTACAGTTATAAGGCCAACACATGTATGCATTTCACTACAAAAACCCAAGTCCATACTGTATTACAGTTAAATAATTTACTTTAATGCATTTATTCAAATATGTATACAACTTGTTTAAAATGTAATATTACTGAATAATCACTATTTACTATAAATATTATATGTATACAATATTCATACAATTATGTTACTTTTACAATATTATGTATTTCACTTAATTAGCTTATAGGTTCATTATAATGTGTATATAATATGTATTAATATGTTAGGACTATTAACTGTCGATGGTACGCCATTTTCGCGTGACCGAGCAGATATCAGAACTCCACATTATAATTACAAATCATAATAGATAGATAGATAAATAGATAGATAGAGAGACAGATAGAAGCAGGGAGTCAGATGATGAGAAGGTATTGTGTCTGCGAGAATCGAGCAATGCTAAACATGCTTACACACTCTTAACTCAAGGAATGCTTATTAGGCACACGACAGCGCCTAGTGACCATACACACACATACACACATACTCACACACAGGCTTCTAGAACTTTCCACTCACAAGGAACACACGTGATACAACCCCTGCTACACCAAAATTTAGGAAAGAGAGGTCAGAAGGAGGTTAGCCACAGAGCAGGCAGGTCGAGAAGGAGACAAGCCATACAAGAGACAGGTTGCAAGGAGAAGGGCTTGGCAACTTGAGAGAGAGACAGAGAGAGCGAGACAGAGAGATAGCTAGCGGGACTGGACTCTATACTTCGCTCTGTGTGAGAGACTTGTTAATATTTCCAAGACATATAAAAATAGTCCCATACTATTCTTTACCTCTCCTGTCACTACATGACAAATGGGAAAGAAGATTAGCTACTTACAAAGCTACTCAAATATAATAACCGCTCGTCCACAAGTCTAATATATATATATAACTCAACCACAAAGGAACCACAAAGTCTTTTATGACACAGTCTTTTTTTTTTTTCTTTTTTTACAAAATCTGTTACGCTTTTTTTTTTTTTTTTTTCCAATACAAATTTTCCACAAACTGTTCCATGCACAAGGTAGGGTGGACGCAAAACAATCAATCACACAATATGGGAGGAAGTAAAAAGGCAAAACAGTTGATATCTTAAAGAAAAATATTCCTAAATCCACCTTATACACGAGCAAAAAGGTGGAAAACAGGCTCAAAAAGCAAATTATCAAAAGCGGGATGTGCAACAGTATTATACAATCAGTAAGTTAATAAAAGGAGGGAGAATTCACTAATAAATCTGACATACACAGGATGCCGTAACACGTGAATAACCAGAAAATTTAGATGTAAGCTAGAACTCCAGACATTTGTACGGCAGGAGCGTACTCACAGTTGTGTATCAGGGACGAAAGTAGGACGGCACTTCTTAACTGAGGTTGGAGAATGATTATAGGTAAGGGAGGAAGTCGTGTGGAGGCTATTTGTAGTGTGGATTGAAAAGATGCGCTAAGTGTAAACAAGAGTGTAGTAAAAGAGTGTATAAGAGAGAGTCACCAGGACATGACTCAGTGTGTGTGTAAACAAAGTGTGGTGGGAAAAGAGTCAATCAATCAATCAATCATTTCCTGTGGCACCCTCGGGGATGCATAGGGCCTCGATGAACTCACACCACCACATCCTATCTTGTGCTAACTCCTCAAGATCTCCCCAACACTCATCTCCAGCTTCCCGTCTCATTGTCCTCACCCACGTCTCTTTTGGCCTTCCTCTACCTCTCCTACCAAGTGCCACCCACCCTGGTGTACCTCGTACTATTCCCTGTCTCCTATACACATGTCCTAGCCACTTCCATCGTGAGAATCTAACATATTCATCGATCGGCTGCACTCCCGTTATTTCTCTAATTCTACTATTTGGTATCCTTTCCCACCACTTAACTCCTAATATTCTTCTAAGTGCTTTATTTTCAAACACCAAGAATTTATTTTCCATAGTCACTGTGCTGTACCAAGACTCGTGTCCATAAATTAAGATACTCCTAACCATTACCTTATAAAGTTTGATTTTTGTATGCACAGAGAAATTGTTATTATTCCAAATATTTTTAAGCATTCCCATTGCCTGATTAGCCTTCTTTAACCTTTCCTCGAATTCAAAAGTTCAAAGAACCATCCTTGGCTAAATAAGTACCTAAATATTTAAACCTATCAACTTGCTTTACAACCATACCTCCAATTACACATTCCTGCGCATTTTCCATATTCATATTGATTATTTCAGTTTTTCCACAATTAATAACCAAACCCACCTTACGACCTTCACTCACCAAACAGTCCAACACTCTCTGCATCTCTTCTGGCCCATCACAAATCAAAACTATATCATCTGCATAATCTAAATCCAAAAGTTTCCTGTTATCTCCCCAAAGTATACCTGCACCGGTTTCTGTTCCAACGCGTTTCATAATGTAATCAATGACCAATATAAATAGTAAAGGCGATAGAACACCACCTTGAATTACTCCGGACTTGACTTCAAACGAATCACTCAGACAACCATCAACCATCACTTTACAAAATGTGTCCTCATGCATGTTCATAATGACCCTCACAAACTCCTCTGGTATTCCATAATGTCTCATGATCTTCCCCATAGTCTCTCTCGAAACACTATCAAAAGCCTTTTCAAAATCAACAAAACAAAGACTTAACGGTACTCTCATTTCATTAACTTGCTGCATCAAACGCCTAACTATAAAGATATGATCATTGCAACCACGTCCCTTTCTAAAACCAGCCTGTTCATCCCTCAGAATACCCTCAACCACCGGCTCCAACCTATTTAACAACACTCTACTGAAAACTTTCAAAGCTATCGGTGACAAAGAGATTCCCCTCCAATTACCACATTCACTTAGGTCTCCCTTCTTCGGAACTTTAACAATTACACCATTCTTCCAAACTGATGGTAGTAACCCCGTCACCCATATCTTATTGAATAGCTTGGTCAAGATCATTATTAATCTATCCCCTCCACTTTAAACATTTCCGGAAATAAACCATCCTCCCCTGGTGCCTTATTATTCTTTAACTGTTTTACTGCTTTCTCCACTTCTGCAAGCCTCAACTCTCCTGTTTCTATATTTAAATCTTCCTGAGCAGACGGTATATCCTCTTCTGGTGGTATTGGTCTATTAAGAACTGTCTCAAAATGCTCTTTCCATCTATTTTTAATATCTCCATCTTTGGTCAATAAATTTCCTTCCCTGTCTCTAACTGGTATTTCCTTGCGTTTACCTGCATTACCACTCAGTTCTCTAATCGATTCATATGCTATTCTTTGACTCTGTCCATCATTTTTGTTTATTAAGATTTCAGTCTCTGCAACCTTTTCATCCACACATCTTCTTTTATCTCTCCTAGCTAACCTTCTTACTTCTGAATTCAAACTCCAGTACGCAGCTCTTGCTAATTCAATCTCTTGTTCATCAACGCATTGCATCTCACTCCTCAATTTAGCCTTACCTCTCTTTTTTATCATATCCCACGTTTCCTCTGACATCCATTTCTTTCTCCTGAATCTATGTCTCCTTCCAATCGTACATTCAGCAGTCTCATGCAAAACTTTGTTCACATCCTCCCACATCTCATCTACACTTCTCTCCCCCTCTTCCAACGTTTCCAACACCAAAAACCTATTTCTGCATTCTAATCTGAATTCCTCCTTTTCTTCTCCTTCCCTTCTAAGCTTAACAATATCGTATCTACCAACACCAGATTTTTCCTTCTTCTGATTTTTAAGTTTAAACCTTAGTTTTGCAATGCTGAGTTGATGGTCACTACCAATATCCGCTCCCCGTTTAACATGAACATCTAGCAGAGAACTTCTATGCCTCCTACTGATAGCGAGGTGATCAATCTGATTTTTATATTTTCCACACGGCGACACCCAAGTTGTCTTGTGTATATTGCAATGCTGAAAGAGTGTGCCCCGATGACTAAGTCATTTGCTAGACAGAAGCTTCCAAACCTCACTCCGTTTTCACTCATCCTACTACCAACTCCCATCTTACCCATACATGCCTCAAATCCCTCATTTGAACAGCCCATTACTGCATTAAAGTCTCCAACGCAGATCAAAACATCATGTCTAGGTACCCTTCCTACTCCTTCTTGCAACTTTTCATAAAATGTGTCTTTCCTTTCATCGAGTGCATCATTAGTAGGTGCATAACACACAAACAGGCTGATGTTGCCATGATTTGATTTAAACCGTGCGTATAATAATCGCTCATCTATAGGATCCCACTCACATAAAGCCTTATTTGCCTTACAACCCAGCAACAATCCTACTCCCTGATAATGCATTCCGTCCTGTCGGCCAGATATCAATAAACGTATACCATCCTCCAAATCCAACTTATCGACTCCAGTTAATCTTGTTTCTGTCAGAGCACAAACATCAAGTCCGTAATTTTGAAAAACCTTCACTAACTCATCGATTTTACCGTCATGATTTAGCGTTCTCACATTCCAGTTACCAATTTTAATTGTATTTTTTGCATTAACAAATGAAAACCTGCTCTCTGCACCTTTTATTCAGTCCCAAGCAACGTGAGTAGGTAAAGTTTTGGGGTGGCGCCCTCATCTATAATTGGTGAAGTCCAAGGAATTAGGGAGGAGCTTTACATCACAAAGGACCTGGGCCGTAGCATTCCGTTGTATTTTCGATCGAAGGGGGACACGTAAGTAGGTCAGGCCCCCTAGGACCACAGGTGTTCGGAACAAAGACAGGAAAGCTGTCAAACTCGGCTCAACTGGATCACTCCAGGGCATCTTAATCTGTCTTAATCCCATAATGACACTAGCCGGGGATAAACCTGGTGCTGTCACTCTGCTTCTCCTTGCTTTAATCTCTTTCTCTCTCTCTCTGTCTCTTTCATTCTTTCTATTCAGGATGGGAGTTCACCTGCCGTTACACCTTCCAACCTGAGAGTTTTGACAGAGGAGAAGCTCATTTGCTATGAGAGGTGGGGCAGATAGTCCGGCATTAAGTTAATAGAACATAAGAACATAAGAAGAGAGGATAACTGCAGTAGGCCGGTTGGCCCATGCTAGGCACCTCCTAGAAGGGTAACTGAACTACTAGAATGAGATAAGGATAGCAAAGAAGAAGGCTCTCCCCCGCCCTCCAAACCCTCCAGCCGAAGCCGGCAGGAAAAAGTCAGAAAGAACACCACGCCGTATAGAAAAACTGGCGTGGACATTTTACAGGAAAGTGTGAAAGGAGAATAGAGACTATCATAGTGTAACCTGAAAAGAATTTTTTTTTGAATTAGTATTGGTTATAATATTTTCTTTATTCTATATCCACCCCTTATTTGTCATATGCTTATCTAGCCTATGCTTGAAACTCTCAATGGAAGAGGCAGCAACTACTTTACTAGGTAGCTTATTCCATTCGTCTACTACTCTATTACCAAACCAATTTCTACCGATTTCCTTTCTGAAACGGAATTTTTCTAGTTTGAAACCATTATTTCTAGTTCTATCCTGTATGCTTACTTTAAGTACCTTGCTAATATCTCCCTTATTTATACCATTCATCCACTTAAACACCTCAATTAAGTCTCCCCTTACTCTACGCCTCTCTAGCGAATGCAGACTTAGTCTTTTCAGTCTGTCTTCATATGACAGGTTCCGGACGTCATGTATCATTTTAGTCATTCTTCTCTGTACATTTTCTAACGAATTAATATCCATTCTATAGTAAGGACACCAAAATTGTACTGCGTAGTCTAAATGTGGCCTTACTAATGCTAGATAAAGTTTCAGTATTACTTTAGATGATCTATTGCTCACGCTTCTCGAAATAAATCCTAGGACCCTATTTGCTTTATTTCTCGCATTAATGCACTGTTGCCTAGGTTTAAGGTCGTTACTAATCATAACTCCTAGATCTCTCTCGCATTCCGATTTGCTAATTTCTTTGTTATCTAAGCTGTATTTAGTATCTCCAATGGTCTTGCCTACGTTAAGTACTTTACATTTTTCAACGTTAAATTCCATTTGCCAAGTTTTAGACCATTTGGACAATGTATC
Organism: Coenobita brevimanus; assembly: GCF_032717465.1. Classification (NCBI taxonomy): domain Eukaryota; kingdom Metazoa; phylum Arthropoda; class Malacostraca; order Decapoda; family Coenobitidae; genus Coenobita; species Coenobita brevimanus. The sequence continues at coordinate 24,195,190 of NC_137032.1, read as the reverse complement.
GAGGGCTTTTTGTAAGTTATGGCAATCGTCAGTCGAGTTAATGATACGCCCTATTTTTGTATCGTCGGCAAATTTGCTGATTCTGCTATTGACTCCTAAGTCTAGATCATTTATATATATGATAAATAATAAGGGACCGAGTACTGAACCCTGTGGTACACCGCTAGTTACTAATCCCCAGTCCGACTTAGTTCCATTTATTAATACTCTCTGCTTTCGTCCTTTCAGCCAGGATTCTATTCATTTTAAGATATCGCCGTCTATACCGTGTGCTCGAACCTTTCTAACTAACCTTTCGTGTGGGACTCTATCAAAAGCTTTACTAAAGTCCAGATAAATAACATCGTAAGCTTTATCGCTATCTACTGCCTCATAGACCTCCGAGTAGATGACAACAAATTTGTGAGGCAGGATCGTCCTTGCCTGAATCCGTGCTGACTTTCGTTTATAAGATTAAATCTTTCTAAGTGTTCTCTAATCCTATTTGCCAAAATTGACTCTAACATTTTTCCTACTATTGACGTTAGACTTATCGGACGATAATTCGACGCAGCTGATTTATCACCCTTTTTAAAGATGGGCACTACGTTTGCGGTTTTCCACGCCTCTGGAACTTCTCCTGAACTTAAAGAGCCATTAAATAACGTTAAAAGTGGCTGACATAATTCTTTTTTGGTTTCTTTTATAATTTTTGCATATATATCGTCCGGACCTGGCGATTTTTGAGGTTTTAACTTATTAATTTCTTTCAATACGTCCTCCTTACTAATGGTTATTTTACTAAGAATATTTTCCGTATTCTCATGGTAAATATTTGCTGCTTGAGGGACCAGGCTTAGATTTTCCTTGGTGAATACTGATATGAAATAATTATTTAGGATGGAGCACATTTCTTTATCTTCACTGGTAATGTCACCTGATTCTGTTCTGAGTGGTCCTATCCTATCTTTATTTCTCGTTCGGTACATTAGATAAAAACCCTTGTGGTTTTCTTCTGATTCACTTGCAACCTTAATTTCATAACTTCTCTTTGCTTTTCTTATCTCCCTCTTTTCTTCTCTATTTAAAATTGTGTACCGGTTACGTAAGTGTTCCTCTCCACGTTTTATTTTTCTATATATTCCTTTCCTTTGTCCTATGAGAGATTTTAATCTGTTGTTTAACCATCTTGGTTCTGAATTGTTAGTTCTAAACGGTTTTGAAGGAATATATCTATCTTGGCCTCCGTGTATTATATTTATTAACTCGTTATACTTCTCACTGGTTGAACGTCTGTTTGGTACTGGAGCTGAGTTAATTTCCGTCACCTGGACTACATTCCTATCTACCACCTCCCCCCTCACAGACACGTGACGGACATCCCCACGTGCTTCCTGCGCCTGACCTTTATGAGCTCCTTTTATGTGCCTAATGTCGAGGGAATATTCCCGTAGGAATAGAGCAAATTTAGTAAGATGCTGGTTCTTGTGTGTCAAGTTGGCTAAGAACTTAAGGGGATGGTGATCGGTATACACTTGACAAGGGGGTGATCCTGAACCAACATGGACAGCAAAATGTTTAATGCTAAGATAAGAGTTAACAGTTCTTTCTCTACAGTAGAGTATTTACACTGAGAGGGAGTGAACTTTCTGTTCAAGTAAGATACTGGCATTTCCATTCCTTGGTCACTGTCTTGCAACAGCACTGCACCAGCTGCAGTACCACTAGCATCTACTTCTAATTTGAATGGCTTATCAAAGTTGGGAGCCTGTAATACTGGTTTGTGGGACAAGATAGATTTCACTTTGAGAAAGGCTTCTTCGCAATTTTGATCCCAAATAAATTCTGTGTCATACTTCAAAGGATCTGTGAGGGGAGCTACTATTGCAGAGAAGTTTGCCATGAATCTCAGATAACGTCCTGTCATACCGAAGAATCTACGGAGTTCTCTTATTTTTTTTAATGGGAGGAATTGGTAATTGTCACCTTAGAATCAGGAGGGCTAAACTTTCCATGGCCTACTTGATAGCCTAAATATTCAACTTGATCCATTATAACGTCGCAATCATATTCAAGACTAAGTTGGCATCAGTTTCTACAATATACTTTCTATCTGATGTTGGTGCTCAGACCAGGATGTCATGTATGTAAGTGTGGCTGTTAGGAATGCCTTTAGTGAGGTCATTCATGAGTTGTTGGAAGGTAGCATGGGGAAATCCTCATGCCGCAGGGCATAACTTTACACTTATAAGTCCTACCTCCGACAACAAAAGCCAATTTTTCTTTTGCCCGGGGAGGGAGAGGGACTTGCCAATAACTTTTCATTAAGTCACTCTTGGAGATTAACTGTCCATCACTTACGGCATCCATGCTGTCGTCAATACGAGGAAGGGGATAGGTGTCTGCTTTTGGGAAAGTGTTCACCTTCCTATAATCTATGTAGCGTATGTGTCAAACCGGGTTTAGGAACAAGAACAACCGGAGAAGACAAGGGACTCTGGCAAGGCTTGATCAGGCCGTGACTCAGCATATAGTTGACCTCTGCCTGGAGCAAGGACAGGTTCCGGGGGCTGATGCGGTACAGCGGCTGCTTCACAGGGCATGAGTCTCACACGTCAGTGCCGTGGATCACTGTCTCTGTCTGACCTGGATTGTCCTGGAAGACGTCTGGATACCTACTAAGGAAAGTACTAGGTGTTCTCAATGCTCTGCTGAGAAAAGGGGAGCTGGTTTGACAAGGTAGCCCAAACTTCTGGATTATCTCTCCAGACCAATGTCTCGACAGATATCCAGCCATATTCCACATCATTTGCCTCCTCGTCTATCTTGCTCGTTGATACCACACATGCAGAGCCTGGTGCATCCTCGTTTCTGCTGTGCAATTCCTTTGGCATGTTGACATGGCACAGTTTTGACATGGCACAACCTGCGGGGCTTTCTCCGAACTGGGGTCAGAATTCACAGTTAACCTCTCCAATTCTCCTTTCTACTTGATAAGGGCCAGTCTCGCTTGCAATGGATGACCCAGTTCTGGCAATAAGAGCAATACTTTATATCCTGGATGGAACTGCCTACTTACAGCTTTGTGAGAGCGGTCATACCATTTCTTCATTCGGGTATGAGAGGACTGCAGATTCTCTTGCACTACAGTAGCTCCCTACGCCTTAATAGTCTCTCCTAGGACTTGGAAACATACTCTATGAGATGATCTTGAGGGTCATCCTGGATCCACTTTTCTTGTATTAGCTTAACATTAGAACACTAAACTTAAAATCTGGTCGCTATCTACTGTATCTATCTATCTATCTATCTATCTATTGCCAGACGCCATAATCCCGTAAAGGATGGCCATTTGACTTTGAGTTATTTGTTTTACGGGGAGGGGCACTAACCCCCCACCAACCGGTCACACATACACTAAACTCGGGTATGTTATACTCGATACTAGGAAATTAAAAAAGATAGTAAATATAAATATTTCTTATTCCAAACAGTTACACATTTAACTTAAACCACCTTACTATTATGTAAACCTATTAAGAACCCTAATCACTTTACATGAGAAAAGTACTGAATTTTGAAAAAAAAAATATATATATATATATATTTAAAAAAACTTAAAATTCTTTGAAAAAAATCACCCCCCAAAAAATCTACCGCCAATTTTTCCCAAACTTCCCCTAACCCCTCCCAGATGAGCTGACACTGTTCTCAGGGAGTCACCAGCACACAGTCGAAGTGCAAACCATAGGGAAGAGAGGTGAAAGAAGAGCCATTTTTTAATGCAGTTTGAGCCTTTGTAAATGAGTACCAAGTGATATATATTAGTGTAGAGGTCCAGCCCATGAATATTAGGTTGACCCCAACTGGGAGTAGAACCAGCTCAAAATGGTATCATTTTATTCCTCTGGATGTCTAGTATTCAGAAAAGGATGTTGTAGTTGCAGCAATTGTGTACAACATGCCAAATTAATCCCTTTCTTGCGCAAACGTATGAAACATTGCCATTTTCAATTACTGACACATACAGAGAAATGAGCAGGGTTAAACCCAACCAACGTTCATTATTTTGATTAATTGGTGCAACAAACACTAAGTAGCACATTCAGTGGGTTTTACAACTAATCTATGGGTTGGAGGGTAAATAAAAATGTGATTTGTAGGATCAAGCAAATTATTCCAAGTCCTACTTCTAATGGATTTTGGATCAGTGTCAGATCAATTATGTTCCTTTTTTTCCACACTTAGTGATGCAAAACTGACGTTGAGAGAGGCAAAATTGATGCAATGTGGGATGTTGTCCCTTGTTTGCGAAAGTGCCCATAATTGGTACCTGTGTCTACATGTCAGTCTCATGCTCATCCTGTTCTGCTGGTATGTTATTTTGATTTTGACACTGTGCATGAACACGCATCAGTACAGTAAAGTCCAGCAAGCTGACAAGGACACTTCCTTCCAGTGAAACAATCCTTATCTTTGCAGTACAAGTGAGTGAGGTCTCGCACCTCGACTGGAGCCGGTGGCTGTGAGAACATGGTTGGTGTGATGCCCTTATCACCACAAGCACTCCAGCCATGACCAACTGGTTCAGTTTCCTCCTGGTTCGCAATGTGACTGTTACACCAGATCCTTGCCTGGTACCTAGCAAGTAGAACATGCTGTCTGAACGCATCTTCCGTGGGCGGAAACATTGATGCTGCTTTGTCAGTCATTGTTGCCATAAGGCAGCGCATCTCGTCTAGAGTATGGACATCTTTTCTCTTGTTTCCATACAATAGCAATGCAAACACCTGTGCAACGTTCCCATCATTTTCATGAAAAGTTGTCAAGTCTGCGAGAATCTCAATGTCTTTGACAAGTGTGGAGTAGACAGTCTTCTTGCTAATCCTGCTCACTGAATTTGTCGTATCACATCCTGTCAAGGCGTGAGCAGCAGGGAGGCTACCACAAACTGTCGGATCAAGTTGGTCCACTGTGTCATGAACTGGGATGTACCGCTCCTTGCCAGAATGTCCAGCATACTGAATACTTGGTCAGTTACCTGTCCTCTGCTTTGGTAGTACACGAGAAGGACCAAGATATCAGTATCATCACAGTGGACAATAAGGCGACCATTGCCCTGGGAAAGACTGCATGCATGGAGCATCATCCTAGTGTCTGCTTCCTCTTGGTTGGAGTAGAGGCTTTCCAAGGATGTCACGCCTGTTGAGGTCACATCCTTCATAAGTTTTCCATCAGTAAATCCCCCTGCCAGAATGATACATTTCTCATGTGGGATATGTTCCCTTGCATGATCTACAATGTATTCACTGATATAGTTGGCAAGACATGCCTTGTTGCTGGCCACTTTCAGAAACCTGCGATAGTTTGGGACCTGTGTGTTTTCCTGGATTTGGTACGTAGATAATTCTGAAACAGAGATTCCCCAGTGTTGCCTCTCTGCTGTTTTGATAGACAGTGGATGATCATAGCGTTCAAAGACAATGGTGACAGAGCTCTGATCCAAGGACGGATTTGTCAGCAGCCATACTGTACGTTTTTGCACAACATCCGCCAAATCTTTGAATGTACTGAAATGGTTTTCATTTAGTGATTGGAGCATGGCCATTCCATCGATGATATAGGCAGATGAGGTTGAATCGGGACTGTGTGGGAGTGATAGTAGAATCTCGGAACAATTGGACTCCAGTTTCTGAAAGAGGTCAGCTTTGTTAGTCTTCCTCATGTTTCCATCGTCATGAAAGAAGGCTGGTGGCACGGCTGCTAGTTCATGGCTAAGGACATATTTCAAGTCAACCTCATGACTTCCTGCCACTCCCAAAAGCTGGCGAAACATTACCTCAGTGTCAGTGATCAATTTCCTATCTTTGTCATTAGGTAGTGCCTTGTTCATGTTCAGAAAGGTCATCACTGTTGTTTTCTTCATTGGATCCCAGAAGCTTTTCGTGGGGTCCTCTGTGAGTCTTTCACTAATGAATTCCTTGGCAATATCTTTCACCCTTTGTGGGATCCCCTTCAACGACTTCTCAACTTTCAGACTAGCCACCTGACCTGTGATGATGTTGATCAATTCTTGTGGAACCTCATTGAGGTTAAAGGGATTTGGCACTGAGTGGAAAGGTAGTTTTTCATTTCCTGGACATCTTCTCTGTCCCTCTGAAGACGGCTCTCTCGAAGCTCTTCCTGAAGATTCCCCCTTTTCCCTGTAGAGTTGCAGGCTTCCTTGAATGCCTCTGCCTATTCCCCTGTGATGTGCCTGGTCATCGTCCATCTCAGAAGGGCACTTTTCCACAGGGTGAGGCCAGTGACACCCCCCTTGCTTTTGGCCTCACGGTTTATGCCTTGCTCGAGAGCTTGGTCTGTTGGGACTGAACTAAAGGATCGATTTTGTGACCTGCAAACAACAAATCCACCCTCTATCATGTGCTGATACTGCTCTAGCTCTTTCATTTCTGCAACGTACACCGGTGTGTTACCTGGCGTAGTTTTGACGCCCAGCAAGTACAAAATATGGCACTGTTTCCATGACCGCTTGGATGTGCATAAAAAAATTGGTCTCTCTGTCTGCCCATGGCAATCGCAGTAATAGGTCTCTAGCTTCTAGGAAGCTATCCCAGTAGGCAAAGGTGACTGAGCGTTTCCTCCCCTCATTCCGAAATAGGGCTACTGTTTCAAGTATTGACTGTGGATTGGTATCTTCCAAATCCTGGCAGAGGATGGCACAGGACTTGGCATCCTTCACATTAAATGACTCCTCTAGGTCGTCTGTCTTCTGCTTGAGTTCACTGGTAAGCCATGGCAGAGAGTTTTTGTTGGCTAATTTCTCGGCTGATGTCAGAAACTTGTGTGTCAGAGCTTCATGAGCCAGGCGAACACCACGAATTCCACGGGCATATTGTTTTCCTTGGAGCATCTGGTTGGCTGTGGCTGAGGAATACATGTCCGATGAGGTTAGGATGTTCTGAAGGCCACCATCTCCATACAACTTTCCAATGCCTGCCAGAAAAGCCATAATCAGATGCATTCCTCCCAGTCTCATGGTTACTTTGCCGACTAAAGGTTCTGTTTTGCTCCACAGTAACTGTCGTGCTTTACTGTAGATTGCAAGGTCTGCAATGACAAGTATGTGGTTCTGAACCAGCCTTTTTGCTAGATGCAGCAGTGTCAAGAGAGTGTTGTAGATAGTGGACGGATCAGATGGTTTGGCATTGATGAAAGGAAGGTACCGAATCCTGGCAATGGGGACTTTTTTGGTGTTTACAAGGGCGTTGAATCCTCCCCATGCTAGGATGCTCGAGTCATCAGTCCTGGAGATGCGTGCCACTTGCCATATAAAGTTTTTAAAAAGAATTGTCGGAGAAGCAGTTCTATCCTCGGGCTGATACTTTATGGCAGGTTCCGGCTTCTTGGTTGGCCTGCGATACCCATGGATTTCTGGTTCTTAGTATAGTGTCGCATCCAATGTTTTCTGCCTTGTGCGTGGAATGAGAGCTGACTCCTGAGTGGCCTGAGACCGTTGATACAAGACTATAGCCATAGCATGAGTAGTGTGCTTCCCATATACTGTGTCCTCATTGTGATTAAAATTATCAGTGGCTGCATCAACGACTGAAGTAACATTTTCCCTATCAAATATGGAAATTCCCCGGGGGATAGGCACTTGATTTGGATTGGACAGTTCATCAGTAGCTACTGCGGGTCAGGAACCTACGGACCTCGTCATAACTTATTGGATGTCCAAGGGAACTTAGCCTATTAATAAGATCCTTGCTACCATGATCATGGTGTATTTGAACCCTAAGACCAAGCGTGATGGTGTTTGTGCCTTACATGACAAGGCAATAATACTGTGACAGATACCTAGTACTTTCCTATCAGCATCACTAGGAGCTGTACAGCTTTATCAAAGCAAGCCTTTTTCGTACACCAGGTAATAATGTCATACAATGTCTCTGGAACAAATGACTTGCACTGTTCTGGGTTCAAGTCATCACTTCCAGTGTAGTAGGTGGTGTGATATGAGATTCCTGACATAGAACGGCAAAGGATACCTGCTGCTTTATGAAGTATGACTGAAGTGTCCATTTCACTAGGGTGTGCTCTGGTACAGTTACAGATACTAGTAGTGGCATATTCACATTCACCCAAATCATTGATTTGGATGCTCATGTCAGAAACTTTCCTCAGTGTGTCACCAACAGTCACTTCACTGGAACAAACAAGATCTGATTTGCCTGCTTGAGCAATGAACAACAATCGATCCTGGAAGTGTTTTCTAAGTTTCTCCTTCACCTTCCATGTGGGATAGTCACTTGGATCTACCTGATTTCCAGGTGACCTTCCTTCGTTAAGGATTACTATGAATCGCTTATGTGTGGAAGAGAGAGTTATCAACTGTCTGTTTTTAGAAAGCACTATTTTCTCCAACTCACCCAAACAGACGACAGCCCTATCATAATCAGACAAAGATTTCTGTGATACAGCCTTTGGCCTGGCAGCTTTGATGTTTCGTTCTGAAACACAGTGACCGTAGCATGTCTTGTGATATTTTGCATCATATGCAAACAAGTCTGGAAATGACAACATTTACATGTGAATTTTTTCGTTGTCCCTTTCCAGTGCAGCTGCGATTACATGTTCACGTGTTGACACCCCAGTGCCCACCGAAATGCATATCAGATTTTCTTTTCTGGTGCATGATGACCCACAGATGAAACAATCAGTTCTTATGTTAAACATAGACGTATCAGCTCACCGCAGTCTTGTCCCAGTCATCTCCAGCATGTCACTACACACACTGGAAGTACCAGATGATGTCACATTTTGCACATACTTTAGATTACTGGCAGATGTATACCAAGCCCTGCATTTCGTGTGGTGCCTTACAAGAAGAGTCCCATTTAAAATATCATCTTTGATTTTCAAAATCCTTTCATGTACATAATCTTGACATATTTCTGCAGCACGGATAACAACTTTCACACCTTCCAGTGTTGGACTTTTGACAGATTTAGAGCTGGAGTCTAGGGGTTGATAGCAGATCACACAGTTGTCAGGATTACTTCCTCGCCTTTTCTTTGTGGACGGTTCATGAGAGAGATCCATCTCCTTTCTGAAAGAGTTAGAACCAGGATAAATCACAACTCGTCAAGGATGTCAGCCTGAAATTAATATTTTGAGAGAGACATAACAGAAAACGAAAAATAATAGCATTTCAGTATAAATTATGTTTTCATTTAAAACAGTAAATAGTGCAGGGTTTGTCAAAAAGGTGACATTGTTTCAACGAATATTTTTTTATTCCATCGAATAACAGTTGTTCTATATGACAGTTTCATGGGATATTAATATCAAATTAATGAATGAGGACAGACCAAGTGGTATGTGTTATATTGGAAGAGTATTTGTTACCTTTTGATCCATTGAGACCATTAGCAGTTAGATGTTAACAAATCATACAGAGCCTTGTAGAACCAACTGTGACCAATATTTTGAGTGATCATTTGTAATTATAGGCCAACTGGTTGCAATATAACAACGATTTCAATTCATCCTACCCCTCACAGTGGATCCAAAATATTTTCATGGATGCCTGCAATGCAGGGACTCATATGGCATGTTGTACACTATTGCTGCAACTACAATATCCTTTTCTGAATACTAGACATCCACAGGAATAAAATAATACCATTTTCAGCTGGTTCTACCTCCGGTAGAGGAGTAGACTGTAGCACCAGTCGAGCAGGGCAGTACTCCCGAGGTGAATGGAAAGCTGATGACAGGGAGTGCTGGAGCTCCCGTTTCATCAGCCCTCAGGACTAGTTCCTGACCATCCCCCTTTGCTGAACTTTTTCAGTGTCTCAGTTACACAGAGAGTAGGCCAGCATGCTCTCCAGTACAAATTTCTCTATCTACACCAAACTACATGCACAGTACACACTACACTTCCTATTCAAAATTCACTAAAATGGCTTCTCATCACCAAGCCTCGGAGTCCCCAGGGGGGGGGAACATAAATGCCCCCACCATCCGTCCCTCTCCCGGTGATGACTCGAGGTACCTGGAATCACTGTTTGACTCTCTTCTTCTTCATTTCTGCAACATTTGCGGCCTTTCCTCTAACTTTCGCTCTGTTGAGCACCACCTCTCCTCCTCTAAACCTCACCTTCTTTTTCTAACTGAGACTCAGCTGTCTGAGGCAACTGACAGCAAACCCTTTTCTGTATCCTCCTACTTTCTCTATACTCATTTCAAAGCCGAAGGTGGTTGTTGTGTATATATACGCAATGACTTATCTTGCTCTTGTGTTCCTGAACTCGATTCTTCTGAATTCTCTACACTCTGGCTTCGGCTTTCCTGTCATTCTCTGACTAAATATATCTGTGCTGTTTACTTATCCCCTAATTCTACTGACTATCAAAAATTCTTCGACTGTCTTACTTCTATGATGGAACACATTCTATCCATTGCTCCTTTCTCTGAAATCTCCATTCTAGGAGATTTCAATGTTCACCACTATCTTTGGCTCTCCTCTCCTTTCGCTGATCCACCTGGTGAACAAGCCTATATTTTTCTATCTAAAGCAGCTTGTACAGCTCCCTACCCGTATCCCTGACCGCCTTGGAGAGAGCTCCAACATACTTGACCTCTTCCTCACAACTAATCCTTCTGCTTACTCTGTTAATCTTTTCTCTCCGTTGGGCTCCTCCGATCACAACCTTATTACCTAAACCTGTCCTATCACTCCAGTACGGACTGTGGACCCTCCAGGGAAACCTCGTCCGTGGCATTTTGGAGCCGCAGACTGGGAGGCCCTCAGGCAGTACTTCTTTGATTTTCCCTGGAATGATTATTGCTTCCATGGCCGTGAGCCATCTGAGTGTGCCTTGCACATTACGGAGGTTATTCTCTCGGGCATGGAAGCATACATTCCTTTCTCATATCCTTTGACTAACGCAAGAAAGCCTTGGTTTAATCACGCTTGTTCTAATGCTGTCCATAACAAGGAGAGGGCCTACAAAAGGTACCGGAGCCAACCCACCCCTGAATCACATCATCTTTACGTTTCTGCCCGGAATCGTGCTAAGTCTGTTCTTCGCTCTACTAAAAATAATTTCATCCATACTAAATGCTCTCAACTCTCCAACTCGAATTCTTCCCGCTCCTTCTGGCACCTTGCCAAAAATCTTTCTAACAACTTTACCTCATCATCCTTTCCTCCTCTTTTCTACTCTGATGGTTCTGTAGCTATTTCTTCTACTGATAAAGCAGATCTCTTCACACAGACTTTCTCCTCCAATTCCACCTTAGACGATTCCGGTGCTGTTCCTCCATCACTTCCCCCCTCTGATTTCCTCATGGCTGACATTAAAATTTCTTCAGCTGATGTATTTTCTGCCATCACTGGCATCAGAACTAACAAGGCATATGGGCCTGATGGGGTCCCTCCTGTTGTTCTCAAGAACTGTGCTTCTGTGCTTACACCCTGCCTAGGCAAACTTTTTCGCCTTTGTCTGTCAACTTGTACCTTTCCTTCTTGCTGGAAGTTTGCTCTCATTCAGCCAGTCCCAAAGAAGGGTGACCACTCCCAACCCTCCAACTATCGTCCAATTGCTTTAACGTCCTGTATTTCAAAAGTTTTTGAGTCAATTCTCAATAGAAAAATTTTAAGGCATCTTTCCTATCACAACCTTCTTTCCGATCGTCAGTACGGGTTCCGTCAGGGACACTCCACTGGCGATCTTCTCACCTACCTTTCAGACTCCTGGTCATCCTCCTTTCGGGACTTTGGTGAAAGCTTTGCCATTGCACTTGACATCTCAAAGGCTTTCGATCGAGTCTGGCATAAATCTTAAATTTCCAAACTGCCCTCTTACGGTTTCTATCCTTCTATCTGTGCCTTCATCGCTAGCTTCCTTTCTGGTCGTTCTATAGCCACTGTTGTAGACGGCCATCGTTCTTCTCCTAGATCTATCAACAGTGGTGTTCCTCAGGGCTCTGTCCTATCACGAACTCTCTTCTTTTTGTTCATCAATGATCTTCTAAGCTGTACATCTAACCCTATCCACTCATATGCTGATGACTCCACCCTTCACCTTTCCATTCAGTTCTCGCAATGCCCATCTCAACAGTTACATCAACAAACAAGGGATGAGGCTATGGCACGCCTGTCTGACTTAGCTCGTATCTCTGACTGGGGTAAAAATAATATGGTTGTTTTTAATGAATCTAAGACTCAGTTCTTACACCTATCAACCCGACAAAAGCTTCCACAGGTATACCCACTAATGTTTAATAATATTCAGTTTAATCCTGCACCATCCTTGAACATGCTTGGGGTTTCATTTACTCGGGACTTATCTTGGAAAGATCATATTACATCTCTTGTAAAATCTGCTTCCAAGAGATTGGGTGTGCTAAGCCGACTCCGCTCTTTCTTTACCCCTGCACAATAAGTTGACTCTATACAGGGGTTTTATCCGCCCCTGTGTAGAGTACAACTCTCATGTGTGGGGAGGCTCCCCACATACAGCTCTTCTCAATAGGGTGGAGTCAAAGGCTTTTCCTCTCATTAACTCTCCTCCTCTTACTGACTCCCTTCAGCCTCTGTCTCTTCGCCGCACTGTTGCATCTTTATCTCTTTTCTATCGCTACTTTAATGGTCACTGCTCCTCTGAACTGTCTGCTTGCATTCCTCTACCTCTACGATGGGCGCGTAGCACCCGTCTGGCAGCAAACTCTCATCCCTTTTCTGTCCAGCTCTCTAATGCAAGAGTTAGCCGTGCCTCCCATTCCTTCATTTATGCAACAGGTCAGTTCTGGAACTGTCTCCCTCTGTCTGTATTTCCTGCTGCCTATGATCTCCAGTCTTTCAAACGCAGTGTGTCCAGGCATCTCAAAATGATCGGATCTTGAATTTGGCTCTCTATTGTAGTTTGTTTTTCTCTTGGAGGGAACTGTTACTGCGGGCTCATGGCCTTTGGTTCCTTCTTCCTCGCATTAAAAAAAAAAAAAAAGTTGGGGTATCTCCTAAAACAGAGGCCTTTTTCAGTCCTGGCCGCTACTACATATTGACTATTCACAACAGGAGCAGCAGCAGGGGTGGCAGCAGGGATGGTAGCAGGGGTGGCAACAGGGATTGTAGCAGCAGGGTCTTGGAGTCATCAGAGACAGCAGGGTAGGCAGAAGGGCCAGCAGCAAGGGGGTCAGGGTCAGCAGCAGGGGAGGCAGGGGTGGCACAGTCAGCAGCAGGGGGGGGAGGTTCAGCAGCAGGGGTTGCAGGGTCAGCAGCAGAGGTGGCAGGGTCAGCAGTAGGGGTGGGAGGGTCAGCAGCAAAGGAGGCAAGGTCAACAGCTGGGGAGACAGGGGTGGCAGGGGTAGCAGCAAGGAAGGCAGGGTCAGCAGCTGGGGAGACAGGGGAGGCAGGGTCAGAAGCAGGGGAGGCATGGTAAGCAGCAGGGGATGCAGTGTCAGTAGCAGGGGAGGCAGGGATAGAAGGGATAGCACGGGTAGAAATGGATATATTTAATCACTGCAGTTCCGGCTGTCACATTAACACTAAATATGGGCACGATATACCCGATTTTGTCTTTAACTATTATCACCAACCGTGGGTACAGTATCCCCGAGCACGGGTCTATGTAAATAACCAGGAGCAACGTGACCTACCTCTGTCAAGGCACAGGGAAGGCTGAAGCTATAGGGGATCCCAGCCCCCTGCCTCCATGGGAACACAACGAAATGCGCATGATGTTGGATGCGTCAGGTATATTATATCCATGTTCAGCATTCTAGGGTGGGGACCCCCTCACCTCATGAAATATTTAATTCAAAGGGGAATAGCCTAGAGACCCATTCAGTGTCTTGTCACAAACAACAAGAAGGGTAAACATTGATCCCAGTCTTTTTCCTGCACTGAGAGCTTTCTCAACATTGCTTTAAGAATTTGCTGATATCTCTCTAGGGCTCCTGGACTTAGGGGGGGATATGTGATTGAAGTGATTTGGGATACTGTATACAGTACCTATTTCTTCTAGAGACTTTTTTAATAGCTTAGAAGTGAAGTTGCTACCTTGGTCCATCTGTACTTCCTTTGCATGACCAAAGTGAGTGAAAAAAGTTGGCATGTCTTGTATCATTGCCTTAGCTGTGGGGTCACTAAGAAGGATGGCCTCAGCATACTGAGTGGACATGTCAATCAATGTTAGGATGTAAAGGTGACCTGACGGGGTTTTGGTTAAAGGGTCAACAGTGTCGGCTAGGACTCTAGTAAAGGGTGCCCTGAACACTGGCAAGGGCACTAAACGTGCAGCAGAGATCGGCTTGTTGCTTTTTCCTACTAGTTGGCAGGTATGGCAGGTGAGGCATTAGCGGGAGACATCACTCAGGCCATTTGAAGTTTTGTCACACACGAAAGAGTGTTTTCCTCACTCCTAGATGTCCTGCAGTTGCGGAATCATGGGCTGATGAGAAGACATGCTGTCGATATACTATCAGTACCATCACCTGATGTACATTTTCCCATTCCTAATCATGCACCACTCGAAGAGAGCGCCATCTTCTCATCAAGATCCCATTGTTGGTGACACAATAACTTGACAATTCCTTGTCACGTCCTCCCTCTTTTCTTGCAACTTCAAAGATAGGTGCTATTTCAGGGTCGGCTTGCTGTAGCTCAGCTAATTGCATGCTCAGGTCTATTACAGCCAGGTTATCGTGTTCTTCAGAGTTAATGAGTCCAGTGAGAAAGGTATCTGCCAAACCAACATTCTCTCCACTATTTTCAGTGCCTATATCTCCATTACTGTCAGCCCCACTGACGATTTGACTCTGGACATCAGGGTTCACATGGGCAGACTCTCTAGTCATCATAGACCTATTTACAGTGCATGAGAGGAACACAGTATCACAATCTGTCACTAACCCTGGTGGCATATCATCACTTGAAAGGTACCTGGGCATGCAAAGAAAAACGCTCACCTGTCCCCTAGCCAAATCGTTACCCAAAAAAAAAGTGACTCCCTTCACTTGAATTCATTCAACTATTTCAACACTAACTAGGGGGAACTTTAACTTCACCTTCACAAGAGGGGTGCTGATACTGGTATCGATTCCTCAAAGGATCACAAATTTGGCAGGCTCTGACTCTGGCACTATTCCTTTCAAGATAAGGGATTGGGAAGCTCCAGTAGCTTTCAGAATGGTTACCTCATTTTCATTGGTGACTAACACAGAGTCTACACATTTCGACAAGAAGGGGGCACATCCATCAGAGGAGTCACTTTGCATACTACACTTGGAAGGAGGACACTCTGAGCAACTGCTTTTACTATAGTCATCCTCACAGTTAAATGACACTTCAATTGTGTCACACATAGCAGGATGACACACAGGTTTAGCTGGAGACTCGGCACCTATGGGTTCTTTGCTAGTCTCCTTAGTTTCTTCAGTTATGACACACATTACTATAGGAGGTTCTTGCCTTATTGTGGCAATGTGAGCCTTCAAGTTTTCACATCCCACTGGCATTGGGTCCTTCCCATGCTTCTTCCAACACAGAGCTTCCAAGTGACCCGTCTTCTCGCAATACTTGCACATTTGGATGCTTCTCCCTGACCCTCTTGCAAAGTTATTTCCCAAGGCCTTATCCGGCCTCCTAAATGTGGTATTAGAAGACTTAACACTTGTGTCCTTTTCTATTAGCTTTGACTTGCAAGAAGACAAGTTTACAAACGAGGGTCTATCTCCTTTCTGATATCTTACAAAATTCTGCTCCTTGTGACTATACTTGTTCATTCGTTCATTAGAAGATATCCTCCACCTATAGTGAAGGCCGGGCCATACATTGGCCTGGTCGGTACTATACTTGTGCAGCAAAGAGGCATTATCTGCGGTGACTGCAGCATCAGAAGGAGTGCAAATGTCCACTATCAAATGGGTAGTGATGTATCTATCAGTGCTGTTATAGAATTGTTCTACAAATATAAACTCCTTCAGGGCTGAGAAACTATCTTTGTTCCTAGCAAGCAGTCACCTATCAAGCAAATTTGTGAGATTTCGGGCTTGCACCACATGAGTCTGGTATCTAGTCTTAGGAGTGGTCCTGAACTTGATGTGGTAGGCTTCTGGAGGTAATTCATAGATTCTCAAGATACAGTTTTTTACCTCCTCGTAATTCGAGCACTGTTCTACAGACAGTGCAGCCTTCTTCTTTGCTGTTCTTATCTCATTCTGGTAGTTCAGTTACTCTTCTAGGAGCTGCCTAGCATGGGCCAACCGGCCTACTGCAGTTATCCTCTCTTCTTATGTTCTTAAATGCCTCCTGGGCTTTACCAGTCAGTACGCTCTGCAGCAATATTACCCAAAATTCTTTTGGCCACCTGAGACTTCCCGCTGTCCTCTCAAATATCATAAAATATTTAGCGACATCATGTTTATTAAACTTGGGCACCAAATAAATGTTGCAGAGCACATCAAAGGTTACCCTAGTAGGCAGGCAGGACGAGCTTTCAACCTCTAACTTTAGCTTAGACTCCATCTCCTGTTGCCTAAGTTGAGTTTATAATTCTAACTCACGTAACCACATTCGGGCTAACTCCAAGGAAACACGGCCATGGGAGTCAGGACTAGTACCGTGACTATTATTGTTTTTTTCGGGGGCAGTGGATTCTTTGAGAGTGTGCATGGCTGAATTGTCACGACTAGGGGATGGATCCCTGTAGGGTTCTATATCTCCAAACGTTGTTTGCAGCACAAGATTCAAGAGTTCTGTCTTATTCGCATGGGGGGAGTGAGGCACATTTAAATGCTGGGCAAGGAGCTTGAGCTCATATTTTTCGACTTAGAAACTGCTGAGAGAGAACGATTAAAGTCTAGGAATGCCTTTGCATCGGTGTCACTGGACAGAGTCATTGCTATAGGTTATGGAGGAGTAACTGAGATTTCTACAGTAGGTGAACAGATCTGTGTGTGACTTGTATTTCTGATAACTCTCTCTGGTTAGATCGTAGGACGAATATCGTGAGTCCACTGAATATTAAATAAATCCTTGGGAGGGTATGCCAATGTCGGCGTTGATATGAAATTGATCCTGGCGAGGTGAGTCAATTTTGTCGCGTGCACAAGGTAGGGTGGACTCAAAACAATCAATCACACAATACAAGGGAAGGCAAAATGGTACAACAGTTGTTTTTTGTACAAAAATATGCTATTTAATCTACCTTATATATGAGAGCAAAAAGAGGCAAAACAGGTTCAAAATGCAAATTATTAAAAGGGGGATGCGCAGTGCTATTATAGAATACAATCAATGAGTTAATAAAAGAGGAGGAAGACTACGTAAACAAATCTGACATCCACAAGATGCCTTAACACATGATAAACTAGAAACCTAGACCTAAGCTAGAACTCCAAACACTTGTAGGCCAGTAGCGTACTCACAGTTGCATATCAGGGACGTGAGCAGGACGGCACTTCTCAAATGAGTTGGACTACAGGTAAGGGAGGAAGTCGTGTAGAAGCTACTTGTAATGTGGATTGTAAGGATGTGGTAAATGTAAACAAGAGAGTAGTAAAAGAGTGTGTAAAAGAGTGTCACCAAGAGGTGACTGTGTGTGTGTAAACCAAATGGGAAGAGAGTGTGTGTAGAAAGCCTGCTCGCTGCATCTTTTATTCAGTCCCAAGCAATGTGAGTAGGTGAAGTTTTCGGTTGGCGCCTTCATCTGTGACTGGTGAAGTCCAAGGAATTAGAGAGGAGCTTTTCATCACAAAGGACCTGGGCTGCAGCATTCTGGGGCATTTCTGATTGAAAGAGGACACAGAGGTAGGTCAGGCCCCCTGGGACCACAGGTGTTCGGAACAAAGGTAGGAGAGCTGTCAGACTAGGCTGTAGATGATTAGTCCGGGGCGGCTTAATCTGTCTTAATCCCATAATGACACTGGCCGAGGCTGGTGCTGTCTCTCTGCCTCTCCATGTTATATTCTCTGTCTGTCTGTCTGTCTGTCTGTCTGTCTGTCTGTCTCTGTCTGTCTGTCTGTCTGTCTGTCTGTCTGTCTCTCTCTCTCTCTCTCTCTCTCTCTCTCTCTCTCTCTTCAGGACGAGAGTTCAGCCGTTAGAAAATGTAGCAAAAAAGATCAGGACTGTTCACACAGAGAAGCCATAATATGATCGTTAACAGTACAACAAAATTTTAGTTTATTTGTAAATAAACAAATAAATATCACTTTCATCAATAAAATACAATATTTCAATAAATATCACTATGATAAAAAAAAAAAAAAAAACATTCCACTGAACGTAATTTACAGGTGCTTTAGTCAACCGAGTCACACTGAGATAAGTTTGCTGCACTCCAGTACTGGTGGGATTCATCACTGTGTTGTGTTCCAGCTATAGTCTGGCTTATTATCAAATATAATAACTGTTGTTTTAAACATGGATATTAGTTTTAGAAAACACTAAATTAAAACGTATCATTCTACTACACAATCCATATGTTAACAATTATTTAGTGTGAAATGATTAAAAAAATATAATTGAAAACTAGAAAAAGTGTTTTGTTAAAAAATGTTACGTGATGGAGAAAACTGGTTTTCATTTTTTAATTCAGTGCCCAACAATATATAGAAAGCAAATGAAATGATCAAAACATTTTTTTTTCCAGCTTATACCAGTATAGTTTTTCAGTTCGAATTTTTCTTTTTCTTTAATAGAAGAAATACGTTTAGAAAGCGTGTATATATATATATATATATATATATATATATATATATATATATATATATATATATATATATATATATATATATATATATATATATATATAAATATATATATATATCCTCCAGTTTCACCTTAGACGATTCCGGTGCTGTTCCTCCTTCACTTCCCCCATCTGACTTCCTCATGACTCACATTAAAATATCTTCAGCTGATGTACTTTCTGCCATCACTGGCCTCAACACTAACAAGACATATGGGCCTGATGGAGTCCCTCCTCTTGTCCTCAAGAACTGTCTTCTGTGCTTGCACCCTGCCTAGGTAAACACTTTCGCCTTTGTCTTTCAACAACTAGATAAAATTCAGAACAAAACTATTAGAATTATTAATAACCCTGCCATTACAAATAAACTACCTCCCCTGCAAGTAAGAAGGAATGCTGCCTCCCTTGCATTATTTTACAGATATTTTTTTGGCAAATGCTCAGACGAAGTTGCGTTAATGGTGCCACCTCTCCATGCCTTCCCTGGTGCTACACGGGCATCTGGTAGCGCTCATGACTGGAATGTCTATCTATCTATCTATATACCTAGGCTGCTTCCCCCAAGGAAAGGGAGGTAGCCGAGACAGGACGACTCACTCTCCATTTACTCATCCATTCAAACACATTTATTCGCATCTTAGCCCCAAAGGGGAGAACGGACAGATCCTCACCGCATCACACTGCACAAGGGTCAACTGCGCAATGCAATCAGTGACATCCACAGCAGGGCCCGACAGCAGAACTGGTTTACCCCTGCCACATCATAACAGACCCATCCCCTTACCCGCACCTGACCTGACTAGCTGATCAGACCAAATGCGGGAGAATATCCCCTCAGGGCTGCGTCATTACTTATTCATTCACAATTTCTCTCCATTTATTTCTGTCACGCACAGCCACTCTTCCTTGCTCAACAGACATCCCTCTCGCATCCAGCGCTCTCTTCATACTGTCCATCCATCCTATTCGTGGTCTTCCTCTCAGTCTTACACCTCTCACATCAGATCTAGTTATCTTTTTCACCAATCGCTCATTATCCATTCTCTCCATATGCCCAAACCATTGCAACACCCTCTGCTCAACTCTACCAGCCATCTCCCGAACAACTCCAGTTCTCCTTCGCACTTCATCATTTCGCACTCGATCCATACGCGTCACTCCACACATACTCCTCAGACATCTCATATCCATTACATTCAAACTTTTCCTCTCTGCTACACCCATATTCCATGTTTCAGCCCCATATATAATGCAGTCGGTACCACAACACCCTCATACAGCCTTCTCTTTACATCCATTCTAAGCGAACGACATTTAAACACTTTTTTCATTCCTCCCAGTACCTTTCCTACTTCATTTATTCTAAACTTCACTTCTGCATCTATTCTTCCATCCACAGCAACATGTGACCCTAGATATTTAAAACAATCTACCTCCTCAAGCAACTCACCATTCAAAACTATATTCATCCCCCTACCATCTATCAACCTCGTACACTTCATCACTTTACTCTTATTCTCATTTACTTTCAATTTCCTCCTTTCACACACCCTTCCAAACTCCTCTACCAACTGTCTCAATCTCTCCTCTGAATCAGTCACCAGTGCAGTATCATCTGCAAACAGCAGCTGCTTCAGATTCCACTCTCCTCCATCAACATTTACCAGACTCAGACCACCTAAAACTCTTGCATTCACCTCCCTTACAACACCATCCATGTAAATATTAAACAACCAAGGCGACATCACACATCCCTGTCGCAGCCCCACTCTCACGAGAAACCAATCACTCACAGCATTTCCCACTCTTACACACGCTCTACTATTTACATAAAAACTTTTCACCCCTTTTAGTAACCTACCATCAAGTCCATACAATCTTAAAACAGTCCACAAAGCCTCCCTATCAATTCTATCATACGCTTTCTCTAAATCCATAAATGCCCAAAACACATCCTTGCCTTTCGCTAAATACTTTTCACACACTTGTCTCACAGCAAACACCTGATCAACGCATCCCCTCCCTCTCCTAAAGCCACACTGCTCATCACTAATCACTCCCTCTGTACCCTCTCTAACTCTCATAATTAACACTCTACCATACACTTTACCTACAACACTCAACAGACTTATACCCCTAAAGCTAGTACATTCATACTTATCACCCTTGCCTTTATACAACGGGACCACACAAGCACTTGCCCAGTCAATTGGCACCATACCTTTCACAAAGCACACATTCAACAATCTTACTAACCAGTCAACATTAGTCACTCCACCACCCTTCAGGCATTCCACAGCACACCCATCCATACCTGGAGCTTTCCCTGTTTTCATCTCCTTTACTGCCTTCTCCACTTCCTCCTTCGTGATCAAAGAATCATTCAACTCTCCCAACACATTTATTCCTTGCACACTTCTATCTGCCACAATCTCAGCCACCCTTTCCTCCTCTACATTTAACAATCTTTCAAAATACTCTGCCCATCTCTTCCTTACTGCATCCATCTCAATTAACATCCTTCCATCCTCTGCTTTTACTCGTTCTTCCTTCCCAGACTCTCCCTTTCGCACCCTTTTCACCTCCTTCCAAAACATTTTCTTATTCTGTTGAAAATTCTCTGTCAGCCGCCTACCCCACCTCTCATCTGCTGCCACTTTAGCATCACGCACAGCCCTTCTCGCTCTATTCCTCTTTTCCTTATACCTTTCATATGACATCTCATCCTTCCTCTGCAGCCACACTTCATATGCACGTCTCTTCTCAGCCACAGCCATACTTACTTCCTCGCACCACCATTCATTTCCTTTTCTTACACCACCACCCACACGTCTCACACCACACACCTTTTCTGCATGCCCCCACCACAGCACTCTTAAACAACTGCCATTCCTCCTCCACGCTGCCATTTTCCCGATCTTTCACTGCGTTCCACTCATCTCTCAATTTCTCCTGATACTCTATCTTTTTTCTCTCTTTTATCCAACTCACTCACTTTCAAAACCTCCCTGCCACACCTAACCCTCCTAGCTCTCACCCATCTCTTACCTACTCTTAACTTTCCCTCCACCAGGTAGTGGTCAGACATACCTCCACCCTCCCCTCTCAGAACTCTCACATCCAACAATCTTCCTATTACATTCCTAGACACAACCACATAGTCCATCAAGGCTCTATCAACAACCCTTCCACCCTCCTGTCTCACCCATGTATACTTATAAATATCTTTCTTCTCAAACAGCGTATTCCCAATCACCATCTCTCGCTCAACACACATCGCTATCATTCGTTCCCCATTTTCATTTCTTCCAGGCACACCATGCATACCAACTACGCCTTCAACTGCTACATTTCCCACTCTAGCATTCAGATCTCCCATCATTACCACATTCACATTCGCTCCAAAACTCTGCAGACACTCATCAACATCATTCCAGAAAGACTCCCTCTCTTGTTCATCCCTTTCACTACCAGGCCCATATGCACTCACAAACACCCACAACTCACGTTCAAATTTCGCTTTCACCCACATCAGTCTCGATGACACCTCCTTCCATTCAATCACACACTGCTGTACTTCCGGACTCACTAACAAGGCCACACCTTCTCTTGCCCTTCCTCTATCAACACCTGACAATCTTCCATTCACACTTCCAAACATAGATTCCCCCTTCCCTTTCATCTTCGTTTCACTCAAAGCTAACACATCCAACTTTCTTCTCACAAACATTCTCCCAATCTCCTCCCTTTTAGCCTCAATCGTACTACATCCACGCACATTCATAGACCCAATCTTCAGGGAATGTCACTCAGCCATAATGTAGAACTTTTGCCTATCAGAATTCTTTCATTCCCCGAAATGCATCTCTCTGGAACTCGCTTCCCCAGAGTTGTTTCTCTCCAAAATTCAACCCACAGCTGTTCAAGTCTAACTGTTACAGATATTTCATGAACAGAGGACACCAGTAAACAGGCGTATGGATTATTTTTTTTTTTATTCATTTGTTTTTCTTTCCTCCGTTCTGTTATTAAAAAAAAAAACTTGTACCCTTCCTTCTTGCTAGGAGTTTGCTCTCATTCAGCCAATCCCAAAGAAGGGTGACCATTCTCAACCTTCTAACTATCGCCCAATTGCTTTAACATCCTGTGTCTCAAAAGCTTTCGAGTCAATTCTTAACAGAAAATTTTAAAGCATCTTTCCTATCACAACCTTCTTTCTGATCGCCAGAATGGGTTCAGTCAGGGACGTTCCACTGGCGATCTTCTCAAGTACCTTTCAGACTCCTAGTCATCCTCCTTTCGGGACTTTGGCGAAGGCCTTGCCATTGCACTTGACATCTCAAAGGCTTTTCGATCAAGCCCGGCATAAATCTTTAATTTCCAAACTGCCCACTCCCGGTTTCTATCAATCAATCCGTGCCTTCATCTATAGCTTCCTTTCTGGTCGTTCTATAGTCGCTATTGTAGACGGCCATCGTTCTTCTCCTAGATCTGTCAACAGTTTTGTCCTCAGAGCTCTGTCCTATCACCAGCTCTCTTCCTTTTATTCATCAATGACCTTCTAAGCTGTACATCTGAACCTATCCACTCGTACACTGATGATTCCACCCTTCACCTTTCCATTCGGTTCCTGCAACGTTCTTGTCAGCAGTTATTTCAACAAACAAGGGATGAGGCTATGACACACATAATGTCTGACTTGGCTCGTATCTCTGACTGGGGTAAAAGTAATCTTGTTGTTAATATTGCATCAAAGACTTAGTTCATACACCTATCAACCCGACAAAATCTTCCACAGGAGTATCCACTAGTGTTTAATAATATCCAGTTCAATCCTGCATCATCCTTGAACATGCTTGGGGTTTCATTCACTCGATACTTATCTTGGAAAGATCATATTACATCTCTTGTAAAATCTGCTTCCAAGAGATTAGGTGTGCTAAACCGACTCCGTACCTTCTTTACCCCTGCACAGTTGTTGACTTTATACACAGGCTTTATTCGCCCCTGTGTAGAGTACAGCTCCCATGTGTGTGGAGGCTCCCCACAAACAGCTCTTCTCAATAGGGTGGAGTAAAGGCTTTTTGTCTCATTAACTCTCCTCCTTTTACTGGCTCCCTCCAACCTCTGTCTCTTCGCTGCACTGTTGCCTCTTTATCTTTTTTCTGTCGCTACTTCAATGGTCACTGCTCCTCTGAACTGTCTGCTTGCATCCCTCCACCTCTACGACGGGCGCGTAGCACACGGCTAGCAACAAACTCTCATCCCTTTATTGTCCAACTCTCTAATCCAAGAGTTAGCCGTGCCTCCCATTCCTTCATTTATGCAACAGGTCAGCTCTGGAACTGTCTCCCTCTATTTCCTACTTCCTATGATCTCCAGTCTTTCAAAAGCAGGGTGCCCAGGCATCTCGAAATGAACGGATCTTGAATTTGGCTCTCCTTTGTATTATTTTTTTTTTCTCTCTCTCTCTCTTGCAATCAGCGGTTTGCGGGCTCATGGCCTTTGGTTCCTTCTTCCTTGGATAAATAATTATATATATATATATATATATATATATATATATATATATATATATATATATATATATATATATATATATGACTTCGATTATCTCGAGGACGTCATTTTTATTTTACTCTTGCTGCTTTCAGACGTTTGTACTGATTTTACAGAAGAGAGTTTGGGTACTGGATGTGTTATTTACTATAGCTTTCATCAGTAACTTCTCAAAATAGTTTAATAAATTGCCTGACGCTCTCAAGGGTAAAATATCTGTCTGTCTACTGTATCTATCTGTAGCTACACGCCATAATCTCGTAAGGGGTGGCCGTTTGTCTTAGCGCTAATTGTTTTATAAGGTGAGGCACTAATTCTCCGCCAACTCTCTTGTTGACACAAAGGGAACACGCATGGGTTGGTTGTATGGTTACCACCCAACGTTGTTAATGGATTCCTGGTTTACAGGAAACCATTTGTCTTGTCACTAAGTGTAAAACCACCTGAAAAATGGTGACAGGAACGGTGGGAGATACAGGAAGAAAGAGGTCAAACACATGTAAAGGCAATACTACATCAAGTGACCGGATGATAGTCGCCACCACCTACCGCCAAAATATAAAACAAGCAAAATGAAAAATATGTAATTAAAATATGAAATACGTAATTACATCCCTCCACTTCCTGGACGTTTACCAGTGATAAACTTTTGCTCCTAGACATAGATTTATGTGATCCTCAGTACAAAAAGAAAAAAAAAAATCAGATCCATTAACTGAGAGCGAATGGTGTTAATGAGGTGATTAAAATGTAAATGAGATGTGAACAGATCGATGTTGTTGTTGTTGGTGGTGGTGGTGGCGGTAGGGCAGTGACTGTGTTGGTGGTGGTTGTCGTGGAGATGGTGGTATGGCTTTGACTGCAGGGGCAGTACTGGTGACGATAATGCAACAACTGTGGTGGTGTTGCTGGTGGAACTGATAATGGTGTTTGGGCATGATGCTGATGGTAATGATGTTGGTGGTGGTAAGCAGTGACTGTGGTGTTGGTAGGACAGTGAATGTGGTGGTAGTGGTTATAAGACAAGGAATATGGTTGTGGTGGGGTGGTGGTATTGGTAGAACAGTACAATGATTGGTGTTTGTTGTGTTGGTGGTGGTGGTGATAGGGCAGTCATTGGTGTTTGTTGTGTTGGCGGTGGTAGGGCAGTGACTGGTGGTGGTGATGGATGTCGGGTATTTGTTGAAAGACCAATGACTGGAGTGGTGAAGATAATGGCAGACATGAAAGTGGTCAGGACGGAAGTTCTAATGAGATTAATGTGATTATGGTAATGGCAGCAAGACAGGTGAAATATGACCTAGTGGTCTTACTACCAAGTTGATGTTATTGATATTGCAGAGCTGTCTTAGTCTATCTAGGAGAGATATTCAGGGGATAGTAAGCTTCCATTATCGCACGCACAATACACTCAGATATATACCCTTGCTGTTACTAGTACATATTTTTGAGTGAGATTACACCAGTTTTGATAAATTATGGCATGAGTGTGAGAGTTTGAAAGCGTTGTGTGTACGGTATGTTGATGCGCAACGAGAGGAAAGTTCTCTCGAGCTCATACCAAGCAATCCTGTAAAACCAGGCACACAGCGTTTGTCCAGAGATCAAGTGATATGCATGAATTTTAAGGAAAGGAGGAGGGGGATTAAGGAAGAGGGAAAAACAGTACCGAGAAATGGAAGTGAAAAAAAAAATAAGTATGAGCCAAGGTGGAAGGGATGGTACCCGGCACAGGCACTGTAAGAAAAGTGGGGCATTATGAATGATAGCCTTGGAACCAACACTCTTGGAAGAAATGTGTGAGCAGATGAGACAGGAAATGATCCATAAGGAATAGGTAACTAGAAAAGGAAATTGCAATGAAGATGATATAAAAACACACTTGGAATGGAATTTCCTTATGGAGAAAATCGCTAGCGAAACTGGAGAAATGTTAAATGCAGTATTCTTACAATAACAAAATTGGCTGGTCACACCAAGGCTTGGATTAAGAACTATTGAAGGGCAAGGAAGGTGGATATACAGTCCCAGAGTTAATGTAGGCAATCAGGGAGGAAAAATGAGTACCAGAATTGTTCCTCTTTTATCTTGAGTGCATTTTTTTTTTTTTTGCTATCAAACAAAGGAATTAAATCAACTTAGGAAAACATCCTTCCAGCCAAGACATTAATGGAGACAACGTTTTAACCTATCAAATTCGAAAGGTCTTCCGAAAGATGAATAGAATCCCCTCTAAACAGTAAGAATAAAACGAAAGACGCCCTTTGAGTGAAGAATTTAAAGGAGACTTGTTCAATCACTCATCATGAGAGATAATTCCTAAGTTGAATATAATCGTGTAAAGAATCGAAGCAACAGTCTTCAGCCAAGCAAACAATCCATGCTGGCCGTGTAATCAAGAAAGAACAAACGCCATGCTGAAACAAAACTTGTTCGGTGGTGGAGTATTTAGAGAGAACAGTCAGGTGGTACGGTTGTCTTGTTCTTCAGGTTAATTAGTCAGGCGAGGCGAACATGAAGATAAAACTATTTCTGCCTCACAAACCCACACCTACCTCATCCACTTAAATAAATTAGGATGCACGAGGCTAATATTAATGATATATATAGCCAGTCCAGTACAAATAATTTACGACGACTTCTTTGTTTACGTTTCGATCGGCGGTCGTAGTTTTTCGGTTTTATGTACCCAGACTGTGTTTAAACCTGGTTCACTCTCCTACATCTTCCTTACCCACCCACACCTGTCTCACCCACTAGCACCTGCCTTAACCCCAACAATTGCCTCGCTTACACACTTACCTCAGTGGTTCACACCTGCTTCATCCACACAGACACCAGCCTCTCACCCACACCTGTCTCACTCACGTGCACCTCTCTCACCCCCCCACACCAGCCTCATCCACCCATTCATACCTCATCCGAGCACACCTGCCTGACCCACTCAAACTACCACGCTCACGTAAACCTATCTCACCCACCCATAACTTTCTCACCCACCCACAACTATCTCGTCCATCCACACCTGCCTCACCAACCCATACCTGCCTCATTTATCCACACCTTCCTCATCCCTCCACATCCTCATTCACCCAATCTGGTCCATTCATCCACACCTGTCTCACTCTCATAAGCACCAACACCTGCTCAAGTCACTCGCAGCTGCATCAGCCACCCACACCAGCCTTATCCGCCAACTCTTGCCTCACTCATTTGCACCTGCCTCATATATCCTCACCTGTCTCACCATTCATGCCTGCCAGCACCACCTACAGTCCATCCACGCCTGCCTTCCCTACTCATACCTATCTCATCCTTACCGCCATTAATACCTACAGCTATGGGCCAACATACCTATTATCTTTAAGCTTAGAAAAATAGCCAGCAAAGGATAATAAAGTTACCTTGGTGAAATATCAGGCGAACACATGTCCCTGACTATAAAATTTTTAAAATGACAGATTACCGGAAAAAAAATACATTTATGTAATTGAAGCCAAGAAAGTTTTATTGCCTCGAAATATAAATGGAGTTCTCCCAACCCCATTTTAAACTAAGAGAGTTCCTGTTAGTGCTAAGACGGAAAAACTATGACCGTGCATACCGGCATCTCCTGGGACCCCACGGAGAAGAAGCACCATCCGGCGAGAGACGACCTCTTGCAACCCACTGGACCTATAATCTCCTTGGGACCTGTTCGTACGTTGGATCTCTTGACACCAAAGACCTTCTTTCCCAGTCACTCGTCCACCCTTCCAACCAACCCATCCATCCGGAAGCGAGCGAATGATTGTTGCTTATCTGTTATGAGTCAGACGCTAGCAGAGTGTCATGAAGCATTTCTGGTGAGGTAGTTGAACACTAACGGAAGAATAATTGAGCTAAAATATTTACTTTCTCTCTCTCTCTCTCTCTCTCTCTCTCTCTCTCTCTCTCACACACACACACACACACACACACACACACACACACACACACACACACACACACGGGCGCGCGCGTGCGCAATCAACATATGAAAGTGAAAAACAACTCATACCTTGCATGTGTCACTTTCATAGTGCTTTATATCGATTTCACAGTGAAGCATGTCAGTTGAATCCCTCAGTATATTCCATCGGAAAGCTGGGATTCCAAGGTGTTTCTTTGGTCTCAAAAGTAAATATACAGCTAAAAAAATATCGAATGTATCTGCCACCTGCTGAAAAAATCTCTTCTCTATCTCACATAGTAAAAAAGTTATTAGCCTCTGAAAACCATCGAGGTCGGGTTGTGTCATGTCGGGCAGCTCATTTCTCAGCTGAACGTAAACATCATTTCGTTAGGCATGCTCGCTCGTAATTAACTCACACTACACCCTACGCCATAAGCTGTATAATAAGTGATGAGTTAGAACCATTCAGTAAAAAGCTTCCTTTATTACCTTCGGACCATTAATCGTCATGTATTTTTTTTCTCTCTAACACAATTAAATTACTGTGCTTAAAAGAGCTAACTTCCCTAAATTATTTTCATACTCTCATTTCTCTTCCACTATATTCATCCACATGAACACTTTATTTATAAATATTATATATATTAAGACTCCCTTTCTTTAACTGTTATTGTACAGTACATAATAGTTTATAGTTAAAAAAGAAAACAACCTCTTCACTTAATAATTTCTTAGTACTTGTTTTTTCACCTCTAGGTCATTCCTTAATTACATTTCCTTACTTCAAGAAGATTAATTTATCCGAAGATGATACGCATACTTCCAGAGATAAAACCGACCAAGACTCACACGACAATCGTACTTGCTTGAGATACGGAAAAAACTTATCCACATCCACAAGAAATAGTTCAATCAGCTGAGTTCCAGTCACACCATACCCCCCAAAACATCACAAGTTTCTCAGCTACCTTCTCCTACTTCTACTTTCTTAACATGGGCACCCCCTCCCGCCCCCAAACTATTATGTTCGAAGATAAATTGATGGGAATGAATCCTGCTATTAGCATGTATGATTTCATTACCGATGTCCAGTCTGCAGTTACAAACAAAGACCTTACAACAGACAGTGCTAAAATTGCCTCTCTTCGAAGCCAACTAGATGATGGTTACTTCCGAATGGGATCTCTCACAGGTGTAGATTCTTAGAGAAGTGTACTCCCTTTGATAAATGGTGTAACAATTTCAAAGACTTTTTTTTTTTTTTGGTAACCAGACGGAAACAGGATGCTTGATGAACATTTACAGATTATTGCAAAGTATGAGACAGAATATGTTCATCCCCTCCGAACGAAATATGGTGTTGGAAGCGGCAGCGGTGTCAGCAACAACAGAAACGGAAAGCTCAGAGGCATTACGAAATCTTTGGGCAGAAATTGGTGATAACGGAAAAACCGCTTTAACACTACGTAAAGTGGCAACATTATTCATTTATCTCAGATTCCTAAATCGTCTTAGCAGAGATGACTTAGATGACGCGCTAGAGACTCATTTTTTCCCTAGGGATGACATAACCATGTTTGTTGTACAGACAGAAGAGAAACTCGGTATCACTCTAATCAAACAATATGTACAGTTCAACCATGGTTACAAGCTCAGCAACAAAGTCCTTGCAGTAACAAGATCAAGGACACGTTTCACATCTATTCAGCAGACAAAATGACGCACTACTTTCAACCATGTCACATGCAAGACCTGCGTAGCAAAACTGTTTCTCCTATGACCGTGCCAGATTAAAAAGCAGAACTCAGTTTGTTGGTACTGTAAATGAATAGGTCATTGTGTAAGAGACTAGGATCTGAACGAGGACACAGGCGTGATAGTAGATCACCTTCACAATCATTCGGGAATAAGTACAGTACTGTACATATCAGGAAAGAGATTATCATTTCACTAGCAAGTGGCGTACCCTTGCCAATACACTCGGGGGAAACCCAGCGCCAGAACCAACAGAATCCTCCAAACGACACAAAATTTTGAGCTTCCAATACCCTAGACTGGTCCTTTAACTCACTCAGGTGTAATTATCTCAGATAAATTTGAGACTCCCATCATTTCTTATGGACTCTGGGTCTATGGTGAAATTAATACCAGAGTCCTCCCTAAATAGTATTAAAAGACTGATAACACGAGTTTGAATCCTTCAGCCGCCTAACATTTGTCTCTGTGATGTTGACGGCTCAGAATATTATGTGATGGGCAAGGTAACTCTTGAGATACAACTTGATCAATAAATCCTGCTCAGGAACACCTACTGGTCTCTGAACACCTCAGGAACACCTGGGTCTGTCAGACTCAAGCATATAAAAGTGCTGTATTTGCATACATGTTTTATTTAATGAAGTTCTGAATATCTTACATTTTATTAGGGCGTATCAATTACAAAATTATGCAGATAAGGTCTGATTCACTTAACTATATATATTTATTTTAAAAATTGGAAAAATGCATTTTTGGGGGGGCAGTAGTCATACAAACAAATGGTGCGCAGTTTTGTTGCTGAACGAATTCACCGAAGTCCTTTCCATGCTGCAGGTGTGAAAGAAGGCATTGGAACTTTAATTAATAAGCACATTGTTAAACATCTTGAATCCAACAACTTAATTAGTGACAGACAATATGGTTTTCGCCTCAAAAGATCCACCATTGACATACTCAATCTCCTAACTCATACCATCCATCAGTCAATTGATCTACATGGAGAAACTCATGCAGTAGCTCTTGATATTTCTAAAGCTTTCGACAGAGTATGACACTGTTCCCTGCTGTCCAAACTCCCTTGTTATGGACTAACGCCTTATGTTCCTCTGATTTCTTCATATCTTAGTGACAGGAAAATAAGAGTATAAGCAGATGATGTATATTCCAATTTCCAATCAGTTAACGCCGGCGTGCTGCAGGGATCAGTTCTGGCGCCAACCCTATTCCTGGTTCATATTAATGATCTCTTATCTGTCACCCACAATCCCATTCACTCATATGCAGATGACTCAACACTACATAGTTCATTCACATTCAGACACCCATTTACAAAGTCCAATATCTCTACCTCGCAACTCAGTACAGCCATCTCCATAAATCAAGATCTATCTACGATCAGTGAATGGGGACAAAACAACCTTGTCTCTTTTAATGCTAGTAAAACTAAATATATACAGTTTACTAATAAACAGATATTGCCAGATTCGTACGTTACCTTCAGTGCTACTAATATTCCCATCTCCAAAGGTATTGAAATTCTTGGCGTCTCACTTAACAGTGCCCTCAGCTGGACCTCTTATGTCAGATCACTTGCTAAAATCGCCTCAAAGAAACTTGGAGTATTGTACAGAGTCCGTAACTTCTTCGCTGACGAGCAGTTAGCTATAATTTTTGAGAGTCATGTGTGCTCTCAGCTTGAATATTGCTCACCCTTGTGGAATGGTTGCATTAAAACAACTAGACAAAATTCAGAACAAAGCTGTTACAATCATTAACAACCCTGTCATTACAAATAAACTACCTCCCTTGCAAGTAAGAAGGAATGTTGCCTCCCTTGCATTATTTTACAGATATTTTTTTGGCAAATGCTCAGACGAAGTTGCGTCCATGGTGCCACCTTTCTATGCCTTCCCTCGTGCTACACGGGCATCTGGTAGCGCTCATGACTGGAATGTCACTCAGCCATGTTGCAGAACTTCTGCCTATCAGAATTCTTTCATTCTCCGAATTGCATCTCTCTGGAACTCGCCTCCCCAGTGTTGTTTCCCTCCAAATTTTAACCCACAGCTGTTCAAGTCAAACTATTACAGATATTTTATGATCAGAGGACACCAGTAATCTGGTGTATGGATTTTTTTTTTTCATTTGTTTTTCCTTCCTCTGTTCTGTTATTAAAAAAAAAGAAAATAAAGAACACTATGAGCCTCGCGCTTGTATCATGCCTTGAGGAATGGAAGTCCTCCATGATGGAAAGAGTGGATCCCACCACCTCCTCACTCCTCAGATACATGTGCGTTTCCTAGACTCGTACACTTTACCTCCTCAGGTACACGTGGGCCTCACAGCCCCGAAATGCAACTTCTAAATGATATAAAGCAAAAACAGAAAGAGAGCCGAAAGTGACCCCTGTACATCTTGCATGGACACAAAAAATTAAGAAGCTATTGAGGAAGATATGGATCCCAGGCATCTAGAAGTTAGTGAACTAGATCAAGAAAAAAAAAAAAAAAAAAAAAAAAAATAGGGGGGAGGAGTCTGTTAGACCCAGGTGTCCCTGAGCAGGGTTAATGAAACTTATCTCAACTGAGTTTTATGTCACAAACAAATTCTTGTATCCTGCAGAGTTTTTATTGGTATTGACACTATGGCTCAACATTCTACGGAAGTCGTACCTGCTTGTGGTAGTATTACAGTAAAAGGACCATATGTATTAGGCACGAATTGCCCACATCCTGTCCTTTCCCAGGTAAAATCGGTGACGCAGTCTACCGTAACTCCACAACCACCAGTAGAGAGTAATGAGGATAATTTAGTGCCAGTATCTCACAACATCCCCTTTAACGGTCACACAATGGCTGACTTAACTATGTCTCATTTAACTACCTCAAAGATCCGAAGGATATTTTGCAACACTCAAAGATGAAACGAGCTGTGACAAAATGGTGCGCAGTTTTGTTGCTGAACGAATTCACCGAAGTCCTTTCCATGCTGCAGGTGTGAAAGAAGGCGTGGATGCATCAACTTTACCCGAAACGTGTTGTGTGAATGGTTTAACATACCGGTGTGAGATAGCATTGTGTATCATGTTGGAGGATAATTTGTGTTTTCTTTACCTGCTTAATGTCACCAATGCTCCATTAAAGCTTAAAAGTGGTGAAAAGATTGTCGATTTCCTGGTGTACCACTCGGCCGTAAAGGTGTGCCAGGATATACTATTCTCTGTAATTGCTAAGGATTATTTACCTTGTGTATATATCATTGAAAACTCTACGGCCTCTGCTTCGACTCCTTCAGCTGATTTCACCCTTCGAGTAAAACTGGGCGACAACCCTCAGTATAAAGAACAATTAATGTTTTGCAGACCAATAGAGATGTGGCCTTGCCTGATGAACATATGGGGAAGACCAGTAGGAGAAAACTCCACATTAATTCCCGGTACTCAACCAATTTGTCTCAGCATATAGATTACCCCATAGCTTATGAAAAGAAACTGACGAGATAGTACAGAATATGCTTAAACATCAACATGAAACAAAAGAACTACAGGAATATTGTGCTCAACTTTTACAGCATCACACAGAATATACATATATTTTTAAATACGATTATTAACCCGATGGTTTTTAATTACCAAGCGTTATAAACTAATTTAATCCTTTTGAGAGAAATTACCAAATCGAAATGTCGCTCAGTGATTACCTTTCGCCGCGACTTTTTTTTTTTTTTTTTTTGTTAATTTTTATCTTAACCAACCTACCCTAACCAAGATAACCTATCCTGTGATGATGCGAAATTGTCTCTTAACCTGAACATGCTAACCTAACTGACTGTGTTCTTTATTAAACCTGATTGTAGGCTACCTGGAAGAACGTACGCAGATTTATATCAGTGTTTACATAGCTTGTACTTCAAACATTTTTTTTTTCAAATCATTCTTATATATATATATATATATATATATATATATATATATATATATATATATATATAATCGATAGATACATAATTTGAAGTCAGTGTAAAACTAATTAAGCTTCGTAGGTCTTGGTGAATGAGTTTGGGAGAGTGTGTAAGAAATGGAATGTAAAGGTGAATGTAGGGAAGAGTAAAGTCATGGAATATGGGCTGCGAGAGAAATGAAGTCGCTGAATGGAGTGTGAAGTTGGATGATGAGTAAATGGATAATATGAGTGCATTTAAGTACTGTACTTAGGTAGTGTGATGATGGAAGTTTAGAGGGTGAAGTGCTTGAAAGGGTACAACAAGGAAGAAAGGTTGCTGGTTCCTTGAAAGCAGTGATAAGTATCAGGGAAGCGAACATGGAAGTAAAAAGCCGCAGCATGACAGTATTGTGATTTGTGATACCAAATCTAACATATGGTAGTGAAGCTTGGACCTTGTTGGAGGGATATAAGTCAAGAGTGAGAGCAGTGAAAATGAGCTATCTGAAAGGAGCATGTGGAGTTACATGGAGAGACAGACTGACATATGATTAAGCGAAGGAGCGTTGTGTTCTGGATGTGGATGTCATAGAATTAGGAGGAATACATTGAGGTGGTTTGGTAATGTGGAGAGGACGGAGTGCACTAACAAGGACAGTGTATGTGAGTGAGGTGGAGGGGGGGAGAGGGAGGGGGAGGCCGAGGATGAAATGGAGGGATGGAGTGGAGAGGTACACAGTACTGTATAAAAAACATGTTTTTTTTTTTTTATAAAAACAAGAAAACACTATTTCTAAACACTTTTTGTAAAACACTATTCGTAAACGTGTTTTAAATAAAACACCATCGTTTAACCTCTACACCCCGGGGTTTTTCTGATGTTGCATACTTCTCCCTACGGGGGATATCTGTGGTGGAAAAAAATACCCTTACTTTAAACCTTAATATCCGCCAAACTATACGAGCTAGAGAAAAACTTAAAGATACTAAGAATCACCAACTCCGTCTCTTCCAAATGAAAGTATCCCCACGTCTCCAGGTGGTACCGTCGATGAGTAATGATAAGTTAAATTTCCATGGATGGCGGGAAGACGCTTACGGCTATACATGTCAACCGGCGTTGCTCCGCACCCACAATCGTGACTGCTATACATGTCAGCCGGCAGATAGGGGTTAACGGTTAACAGCACAACATATGCAAGTGTTTTCATAAAAATGGGTGGCTGAGATATACGACTCACGGGCATATACTGTAATATATTTTATTATTATTGTACTTAGCCAAACACATTTGAATGAATTACATGCATAAAAGTGTTCTTTCTGCCATATGTATGTAAATAGCTAGGACTGACTATATCTATCTATTGCCAGACGCCTCAATCCCGTGCGAGGTGGCCACAAACAAATGGCCTCCAAGTTGCCCTGTCCCCCACCATTTCACTGCCCTGCTCCCAACTCACACACCCCTCTCTCATATACATCTCCACTCCATCCCTCCATCTCATCCTCGGTCTCCCCCTTCCTCTCCCCCCCTCCACCTCACTCACATACACTCTCCTCGTTAGTCTCTCACCCTCCATTCTCTCCTTATGGCCAAACCACCTCAGTGTGTTCCGCCTAACACTTCCTATTACATCCACATCCACACCACAACACTCCTTTATATCCTCATTTGTCAGCCTGTCTCTTCATGTGACTCCACAGGCTCCTCTTAAATAACTCATTTCCACAACTCTCACTCTTGTGTCCTTCCGACAATGTCCATGCTTCACTTCCATACGTTAGAGTTGGTATCACAATACTGTCATGTAGTAACTTTTTCACTTCCATGCTCACTTCCCTGTTTCTTATCATTGCCCTCAAGGAACCAGCAACTTTTCTTCCTTGTTGTACCCTTTCAAGCACTTCACCCTCGAAACTTCCATCCTTACTCATCACATTCCCCAAGTACTTAAACGTACTCACATATTCCATTTCCTCACCATCCAACCTCACAATACATTCAGTGACCTCACCTCTTTAAAAACCATCACTTTACTCTTCCCTACATTCATATTTAGATTCCGTTTCTTACACACTCTCCCAAACTCATCCACCAAGCCTTGCAGCTCCCTTTCGTTTTCACTTAACAACACAGTATCATCTGCAAACAACAGTACAGGGAGTTTCCAAACACAACCCTCTCTCACTAGGGCCTCTCCAACATCCACTACCCTACCTTGTATCTCTTTTATTACCACATCGATGTACAGATTGAACAACCATGGAGACATGACACATCCTTGTTTCAACCCAACCTTCAAAGAGAAAAATTCACTTAGTTCACCATCCACACGCACTGCAGCCTTAGCACCATCATACATACTGTACTCTTCACAGCATTCAACAGCTTCCCATCTACTCCATATATTCTTAATACTTTCCACAGTCCTTGTCTATCCACCCTGTCATATGCTTTCTCCAAATCCATTAAGGCCACATACAACTTCTTTCCCTTCCCTAGAAACTTTTCCACTAAGGATCTAAGAATGAATATCTGATCTACACAACCTCTTCCCTTCCTAAAGCCTCCCTGTTCTTCTCCAAATAATTCCTCCGTTATTTCCCTAGGACTGACATTACTTTTAAATGTTGTCATTATTTGTAAACATCTACGTTCCTTATCGAACACTGGATTGCATTGGAAATATTTATTGTTGTAAAAGATAGAGAGGACTTAGTACAACAAAAGAAGTTGGTGGATCTTGCCACACACCTCCTTCAGCCTATATAGTAACATACAGTAATGAATATAGGCTACAGTTGTAGGTGTAGTATCACTGGTGCAGCTACACGCCCTTTAATACACAATAGCAATGTTTTATAATTACAGTGTCAAGTATGAGGTTAATTGACAGTAGCTGAATCATGTTGCAATATATATAAAAACACTAAATAATAACACATCCGTTTTTACAAATACGAATCTTCAACTTTTAACTTACCGTGTTTCCTTGTATTGACTTTTTTTTCTTTTTACTTCGAGAGCAAGTGTATTTCAGAGGGACCTATTGACTGTACCTTGTATAGGCCTATTTTTTCCCGCTGAGGTTGTTTCAGGCTGCAGTAGGCCTATACAGTTACACCTATATAACTAACTTTTTATCCCCACCCCCCAAAAGAAATAGCTGCTTCATTTTGCTTCAAAAATTATCTAAAACTGAGACATCAAAATTAATATCCTGCAATGTAGAACGCAACGATATTAGAAAATAAAAGGTGAGACAAGCGGGAGCACTGCCAAAGAACGCTTAAGCAGGCCAACATATGTTGCCATGCCGCCATATTGGTTAGTCCTATGTTCATTGCGGCCGTGCCAACAAGCCTCCATTATTCGCATTTACATGCCCTTTTTTTGCTACATTAAATTGCTCTAATCACTTGAAAATCCATAAGGGAGTTGATGGTGCTGCATCATTACATCGTAAATTACACGTACTTACCCACCTAAGACTAAGCTTAAACCTATACAATGCTGTATGTATGTGTGCTTGTATGTGTTCATTTCTAAGGCTGTGCAACTTCATTTTTTCATTAATTATGTTGCAGCTACTGTGCACTTTTCCCTTGTTCATTTGTAAATCACTAACAAATTTCACCACTGAGCATTATCATTATCATTATTTATGAACTTGTAGTACAGCTTACTGTCTTTGCAATGAGTTTTTGGATAGGTATATGCGTTTTTTTTTTCTTTACTATATCCAGTACAGCTGATAGGATGCCATAGCTCTAGAAATTCGACTACATCATCTGGCCAAGCAGGTGAATGAAAAAATGTGGACCACTCATTCATAAGTTGACTAAGCACGTCTTCTTAAATCATCAATAGCCGCAGTAAGCGTTGGAGAATTTTCACTGCTTTACCAGTCCCGTCTCTCACTGAAATAGAATATATCATTGGCCGCAGGCCATTACTAATCTCCCATAGCATAGCTCTCAATACTCTCTGACGTTGGCGGCGTCAGCCAGCAGTGATAACCAAGATGGCTGTCACGCGGCGACACCATGGTGTAGAGCGAATGGGCATGAGCCTCCCAGTGTATATTTTAGCTCAGTGGCAACTCCCACGAACTACGTACCCTGAAACGGGACAGAATACACTAAATACTAGCTACGAAGTATGCTGCTATTTGTTATCATTTTACTTATACTGATTTTAGTCATTTATAATATTCTGTAATTAAATATGATCACTGTTCATGAACAAATGAAAACTCCAAGGAAGTGATATGTCTAGCGAAACTGACAACTTGCCAAACATAAACACCACCCAACACCCAACAAATCGAGTCCGACAATCAGCCAGCTAGTGATGGGAATTCCGGCTCTTCCACTCTTCCAAGGGAACCGGCTCATTTGGCTCAGTTCAGCCAAGAAAGCCGGCTCTTTCAGCTCCCAAATGGCACCTCATTTAGTACCACACTGGCTTTTATAAAATTTGCCCAAATTTAGCATTATTGCACCTTATGTTAAAAAAAAGGGATGCAGTCACAAAAATGTGAATTCCACAAATATATTTTTCTCTTTAACATTCTCAGTGCCATTAAGATTATGCATATTCAGCATTTACAGTTGGTGAAATCAAATTACCCTTACACATACAGTATATTTCAACTTAAAGGCCACATGGAGGACTTTGCTCTTGTAATGCAGGAGGAAAACTTAAAAATGTACATCTTCCATTTTTTGCGTAAATAACGAATAAAAGCTTCATTACCATATATATATATATATATATATATATATATATATATATATATTAACTAAATCTGGCAACCAGGAAAATAAAGAAAAAAGTAAACGGCTCCTAAACAGAAGCTGGCTCCCATCGTTCACTTAACCCGAGACGTCCAGTTGACGTATGGGTAAGTCGCAACATTTTGTCATAGCTAGACCCATCGACGTACCGGTACGTCATGCAATTGCAAGGTTCATAATTTGCACAATTTTAAATTTTCGCACGTGATTTTGGGTACGTATCCACGGGACAACTTCCTCTAAAAGAAGCCAGGCAGGGACAATGCCTTACCCTGCATGACCTCCCCACCCCCACACGCATGCCTTTGTCTCAGCAATTCACCTATTTCCAGTGACTTGGCTAATAAAGACATTCAGGGCCAGAGTGATTCCCCAATCGATGACAATGTGGAGGACAAAGTTTACGTAGCATTAGAGGTAGAAACAGTCAGAAATGATGATCTGGTAATGTCGCCAAAGAACTTCAGGTATGTCGATGTGTTAGTGAGTGAAACAATGCTTATATTACCTATATTACTTTTGAAAACCAATATACTCTATTACTACATATAAATTCGTACCAAATAAATGAATAAATACAGCTAATGAGTGGTGTGGAATAGTTACCCTCTCATATAACTCGTTTTCTTTGGAGCCAGCCTGATAGAAAACCCAGTAAGGTAAGGAGTACTGCTACCTGTATCGAGTATTTAAAACCTCAGGTGAGCGATTTCTCTACGAATTTTCGATGTTTCTCACCAAAAGCGGAGGTTTGAGCCAAAATTTTTTTATTTCCAAAATTGGTCGGGATTGGGGGGAGTCAGTGGTGGAAAATCGGTCAGGATGAGGCGGGTTAAAGAACCGGCTCAGTGAGCCGGATCGTTCACGATTGATACACCATTACAGCCAGCCACCTGTAAAGTAGTGGGAGAGGAGGTGTTTCTTTACTTTTATTTTCAAATTTTGATATTGTCCAACTGGATTTCGCTCAAGGTAAGTCATGCATATGTATATGTATATCCATTGCATAATGTATGAAAAGCATAATTACTATGGCCAAAAGCATTGTAAATGAGATGAAAGTATCAGGC
This sequence comes from Coenobita brevimanus, assembly GCF_032717465.1. NCBI lineage: Eukaryota > Metazoa > Arthropoda > Malacostraca > Decapoda > Coenobitidae > Coenobita > Coenobita brevimanus. The sequence continues at coordinate 24,155,385 of NC_137032.1, read as the reverse complement.
TGTTAATGGCCAGATTTTTTAAATACTTGTCAGCAATGGCCAGGATTTTTAATTACGTTAGCCAACGAAATTGCAACAGTCGAGATATGAAGCTACATTTCTTTATGTTCTTTGTTAACTGTGCATAATATTTTGATAGATCACGGTTGAATAGAGATATTGCTTTGGTCATGGAGGCCTTAATGTTCTGCATACAAAATAGTCTAGGTTTTTCAAATTTTCAGTTATCAGAACAATACCTAGGTACGAAGTCGGATGCGATTATATTGATATTTGTATCCTATAATTTTCAAATATGATTCACTTCATTATAACATGCCCTAACCGTAAAAAAAGTTAGCTTATTTTCCCCTCATTCAAGTTGGGTTTGGTTAGGCAAAATAAATTGTTGCACTGTTTTATGGTAGTACTTGGATGGGTGACCGCCTGGGAACACCAGATGCTGTTGGCATCCCTACGTCAAGTGGGGTTGGTGAAGGATTAGTGCCCCTCCCTGTAAAACAATTAACTCTGAGCCCTTGACCACCCCGTCTGGGATACATGGCGTCTGGCAATGAATGAATGAAAATGACTTAAAATTTGAAAATAACCTATAATGATCGGGTCACCTGAAGAATCGTCGGTGAATTTTTCCTTTGGGGCCGTTTCATTTTTTTCCTTTTCTATATTACGGTGTGTATATATATATATACTGTATATATATATATATATATATATATATATATATATATATATATATATATGAGTATTGTTTATTTGAATTTTTGATACCAGATTATGGTACTTGTGCAAAAAAACAAACCTATCCTAACCTATCTTATCCCCACAACCTAACCTTACCTCATAACAAAACCTAACCTAACCTATCCTCACAACGTAACACAACCTGTCCTAACAACCAAACCGAACCTATCCTCACAATCTAACCCGTCCTAATCTATCCTTAAAACCTAACTTAACCTGTTCACTGTGTGTTGGGATGACAATTCTTCAAGTGTGATATGCAGGGGTGACAATTTTTCAGGTGGACATTCCAGGGTGATGATTGTTCAGGTGATCCAACCAATCTAACCTTACCTAACAGAGATGGTTTAAAGAGAGATTGACACATTGTTCTCCAACACTTATTTGACTCTATATTATTACATTATGTATCAAAATAGCATGTATTTGCTGATTTTACATACCTGTTTTTTTGTTGTTGTTGTTGCAATCTGGGCCTATTCAGAGGAAAATTTGGATTTTTGCAGAAAAACCCAGTGGCAGCCCTGCACCCAACCGTTCTGGAATCATAAGTTTGAATTTACCAGTCCACCAATCTCCAGGCAGTGGATTAGTTTACGTAGTGCTGTGGGCATATTATCCATTCAGCATCAGGATTAAGAAGATACAGTACCTCAGACTCGGGCCAATACATTGATGTTGCCGCAGCTGGTGGCCTTGCTGGGAAATTGTGACAGTTCAAATAGGCTATTTGGGAGGTATGGTTGTAGACTGAAACGTGTTTGATTACTTATTGTTCTACATTTTTATGCAATTCCCTGTACTCTTGCATTGTTAAGCAGCCCGAAATTATGTCACCAGTTATCGGCATATAATTATTATATACCAGTAACTGGTAACAAATTATAACCTATTTGGGGAATACATGCATTAATGGATTAGGCCTGTCTATAAGCATTATATAGGCTTAGGCTAGCAAAGTTGAAGCATGGTTGGATAGGCCTTAATTGACAGGCATTGGCAATTTTCTTAATTTTAATTTTTCTATATCAATAAAATGTCCAACATGAGCAATGTACATGCTTGTTCCATGTGCTATTTTCAGACAGATAATTATAACAGACATTAATCACACATCTTAAGAATGCATAAAAATACCCGACTTCATAGCTTCATGTCTTTATGGCACCTGTGCATATTCCACAAAAAGTTGGAAAGCCTTCAAAATGCACTTAAGAAGAAAGCATTCAAATATAAATGACGACTTTGTGGGTGATGAGCATTTAGCTGCAGACTTTCCAACAGGTGATGTTTTGGAATCAGAATGCTTTGGAAATGAAACATTTAGTTCCCAAATACAAGACATAAGTGATCATAAAAATGCTGAATTTGCTGTCAGATTAGAGACTCACCACATAATTCCCCAGGTATCAATTGATGATATTGTTGCACATAAATCACGCTTAGTTTCTCATTGTGTTTCTGAAGCAGTGGGCGATATAAAAACTTATTTGGAAGAAAACTGCCATCTGAAGATAAATGCATTCTGAACAACTTGCCTACCGGTAGTGGTATTAATTTGAATAATATTGGGAGTGAATACAGCAGAAGAAAATTATTTTCCTCTCACTGTGAGCTTGTTGCATCACAGGAACTGGTGCTTGGGATGGAAATGAAAATGATTAGGGGACGCATGACAGGTTAAACGGTGTGGGTATTGCATTCCTTTCCGAAAGAGCATTCAAGCTTTGCTTCGTAATCGTCTCCCAGAAGTAGGTACAGCAGTCAACACTCCTCATTTTTCTTTCTTATCTGATGAAGGATATTTGTGATGGAACATATGTTCGCACACATTCTTTACTTTCCAAAGAGCCAAATTTTTTACAAGTTATTTTAAATTATGATGATATGGAAATAGTCAATCCCTTAGGGACTCGTGTAAAAAAAGAAATTTGCTATGGTTTACTACAGTTTAGCAAATATACCCCACAGTTCCGTTCAAAATTAGCCACTATTCAACTAGTTACAATTGCTAGGAGTAGAGACCTTAGAGAGTATGAGGTTGAAAAGATTTTGGAGGATTTTGTTACATCTGTCAACGAAATTTAACTCCAAGGAATCAAATTTCAAATAGGCACCTCAGATCATTTGGTGTTTGGAATTTTAATAATGGTTCCCTGTGACACCCTTGCAGCCCAGTGGCTGGGAGGATTTAAAGAAAGTGTAACATTTGCCATTAAGCCATGTAGAACATGTGAAGTATCACAAACTGACATGAGGTGTATATTTATTTTAAAGTGTGAAGAGTGATCTCTTGAAAAGCAGTTGAGGCTCTAGAATTTGTTAATAAGAAAGCTAGGGTCTACGGAGTAAAATGCGGGGCATTAATGCAGGAAGTGTTTCGAGCAAGATAGAAAATTTTGATCTGAGCCATTGTCTTGACCATGACCCAATGCACATATTAACTGAAGGTATTGTACCATATGATTCTGCCTTGACGCTTCATAACTTTTTTTCTTTTTTTTTTTTGTGAAGCACTACTTTACATTACAGTACTTGAATAATCACATTGATTGCTTTCCATAGTCATACCCGGATAAAACTAATAAGTTAGAACATACTGAGAAGACAAATTTGCTTGATAAGAAACTGAAGCTGACCTCTGCTTCAGTTCTGTCTCTGTCCTACGTAATGCCATTCTTGACTGAAGAAAAAGTCAGAGATGGTGATGAAATGTGGACCAACTTTTTAAGACTGGCTCAGATAACAATGCTGGTTACATCACCATGTGTAGATAATGATAGTGTTGGACAACTTGATCAACTGGTCAGTAGTCACCACCATAAATTTAAAGAACTTTATCCCTCTGAATCAGTTACACCAAAATTTCATTACTGCTTGCATTTGGCCAAACAGTTGAAACAATTTGGACCAGGTAGAAATCAGTGGTGCTTACGGTTTGAAGGAGAACATGGGTTTTTTAAGCAGAAGAAGTGGTATAATTTTGAAAACATACCCAAATCAATGGCAGAGTTTCATCAGAAATACATGTGCTACAGAATGCTATGTTCTAATCCCTTACTCAAACATGCAACAAGTGATTTCCTTTACTCAGGTGATATAGTCAAAGAAGGCAATGAAGTAAATATTGGATTAAATTTCCCTATGATTAAAGAACAGTGCATAAGACTATTGACCAAGCATCAATTGAGGATTGAAGATCATCTGAAGTAAGCATCCAAAGACACACATACAAGTCTGGGGCTGTATTGTTGTTGAGCTGGGGTGATGGTATCCCAGCCTTTAGTGTCTTAAGTCACAATCTTGTGTATGACAATATGAAGTTTTTCATATTGGACAACTTAGTCACCTTAGGGTATGACAATCACTAGCATTCATACATTGTAAAATATAAAGGAAATCAGAGCATAGTTAGTTTTCATGACATTGAAAACAAGTGGCCTCTGAGTATATACCCCGTAAATAATGAACTATATGTAACAAAAAGGTAATGTCATTTTGTTGACCATGTATAAACAATAGAGGGATCTGGATGCACCAGTATTAGGCTATTAGAGGACATTTGATACAATTAGTATATCAACATTTTAGAGGAACTTTCCATTTTTGCATGGTTCTGTCTTGGTCACCTAATGGTCATTATCCTTTGCTAACCAGTCATGTGCAGCCTTTGCTTTAAGGTCATTTCTCATGACCTGCCAAGTCTTCTTCGGTCTATCTCCGCCCATTCTCTCCACATCCTTACAGTAGTTATGCATTTCTTCACCCATTCATCCTCATTATTCCTCTCCACATGCTGAAACTATATTAGCCTCTTTTCACAAATCAGCTTTTTAATTTATCTGATGGCAGTGCAAACTCTCAACGTATTGCTAGACTCATACGGGTGTGAGTTTGTTCCAGCCGATGTTCTCTTCAACTTCTTAAATTTTACTGCATATATGGTACATGAAACAGCACATTCCTCACACAGGAGCTGTACAGTTTTCTAATTAAAGATATAAGAGAGTCCCCTGAACTCAAAAGTCTCACCTCCGTCAAATTAGACAGTAGCTACCTCCCTCACCATAGCATCTTTTACAGTATATGCACCAAATTTTCACAAATTACTTTTTATAGCTACACTGTATGTGTACAAAGTCTTTTTCACTCTACTAATCATAACTATGGTTTTGTTTGTGTTTACTCTCCAACCTTTAGGCTCCATTTCTCTCCATTCCCAGTGCGTCTCTATTGCCTCCCTCCGCAGTGTCCTGCAGAAGTGTCTCAAGCACCATGATGAAGACTGACATGAGGTTCTTAAAAGCGACCTAAGAACAAAGGGATTGAACAGAGAGGTGGTGCGTGAATGCACAATAAGAGATGTTATCAGGTGACCAAGGACAACCCATGCTGCAAGAAAACTCTCAAACCCGTTCTGTGCTACAGCCTTTGTTGGATTTTGGGCCCAAAGTGTCAGTAGTAATCCCTCGATTATCCAGATGTTCCATGTCTAAACATGCTGTATATCCGAACATAAGGCCCTAGCTCTATATTCTCGGTATCTGGATATCCTTGTATCAGAGCACAAAAGATCCAGAATGACCAGTTGGGCAGTCTACAAATTTAAAAAATCAGTTGGGCAGCTGGCTGACCATTCTGGATTGTGTGGATATTTGTTGCTTTTGCATTGTTTTCTTTGTTTCTAGCATTGCAGTGCATATTTCCAAGTGTGTTTTGATATCTAAGTAACTGAAAAACCGAAGAAAACTGTCAAAATTAGGAGGAGTACTGTATATATAGGTGGGGTCTGAATGGTATTGCTCCGTATAAGGATTTCGTCTGTATCCAAAGGGTCTGATGGCTCTGGTTCGTCGGAGAATAGAGGGATTACCATAACCATTAAAATAAGAGATGCCAACTGTATATGTTAACTGACAAATGTACAAAGTGATGTACTAGTACAGTACTGCGGTGTAAAGTAAAAAGTATATATTTTTTCCCTTACTGAAAGATGTCTGGTGAAATACCACGTTTGTATCGTCCGCCACCACAGTGGAAGCCTATGGAACCTGATCTACTAGAAATTGCTGATACCGAGAGCATCAGTCTAGATAATGAAGACATTGCTAACTTAAATTATTTGGACGAGTTACTCAAACAATAAGCTTTTAAGGTGTGCAAAATATAGTACTGTAGGCTATTTCTTTATGATTGTTCCGCATATTCATTAATGTCGTAAAATTTTGTAATTTTCATGATATACTGTATAGACTTACAATCCATATCAGCAAAGTGGTACTACTGTAGCTGTTGCTGTGACACATATGGTGACCAACTGTATATTTCCAGTTTTTTTTCAAACTAGAATTGGCAGGAGTAAAATTTTACAAAAATAATTATATTTGTACTTAATATACTTAGACACTGCTGATGCATTTGTTGTTGCATAATAGTGTTTATACATAGGTATTTAAGCTGTAACTAATGCAACTATAACCCAATGTACAGTAAACGACCCTAAACATTTTCTATTTTGAAGCCTCGGGAATGCCTTTATTCCGCATATGGAGTGGTGATCGAAAGATCAAGAATGCAGTTGTGTCAGCAGCATAAGTTGGAAGCCTCAATGAGAAATGTAAGTAAAAATTTTAACATATGGGTATAATACCGTTTGCTAATTTATAATGCGATTCAGTTGATCATACATCTCCCAGTCAGTGTTGCCAAGCAGAAATCTTCAAAAGTGCTAAGCTTAACTTTAAAATGCGCTAAACTATAGGTAAACTGTTCAAATTTTCGCGCTAAATTGGACTTCAAAAGGTGCTAGATACAGAAGAAAATCTAATAGTTTTTGGCGCTAAATTATGAAAAGCACTAGATCTAGCGCCAAAAGCGCTAAGTTGGCAACTCTGCTCCCAGTAAAAATAAAGAAGATATTTCAGAGATTGCCAAAATGAATGCATGTCATTATTAGACTGGTATTTTAGTGTTATGTAAAATTTCAGACCATTCACACATCTCAAGGCCTTCCAGTACGACAGATTGTGGAATGATGAGGTGAAATGAGCTGTGGAACAAAAGAAGAAGGCATATTGTGAATGGTTAGCGAGTAGAGGTAGGGGAGAAGATGAGAGAGAGAAGAGAGAGTTATATGTGAGCACGAGAAGGGAGGTTAAGAGACTGGTGAAGGAGAGTAAGAAGAAAGTGGATGAAGAGTTTGGGAGGAATATGAATGTGAAATGGAGAGAAAGTAAGAAATTGTTTTGGAAGGAGGTAAAGAAAGTAAGGCAGTGTGAAAGGGGAAATTGTAGGGGAGTGAAAGATAGGAATAATAGATTATTGGTGGAGAAGAGAGAGAAATTGAGGAGATGGAAGGAGACCTTTGAGGATTTGTTGAATGTAGAGAGTAGGAGCAGTGCGAGTATAAGTGGTTGGGGAATGGCTGGGAGAAGAAGAGATAAGAGGAGGGAGGAGATCAGTAGGGTGGAAGTAGTGGAAGCGGTGAAGAAGATTAAGTTGTGAAAGGCCCCAGGAATTGATGGAGTGTGTGGTGAAATGCTTAGGTATGGGGATGAGATTGTTGTGGAGTGGATATGGAAGTTGTGTAGATTAGCTTGGGAAGAGGGAAGGGTTTCAGAGGACTGGAAATCAGGTATAATTGTTCCATTATACAAAGGAAAAGGGGAGAGAGAAGTACGTGGTAACCATAGGGGTATTTGCCTTCTTAGTGTGACTGGTAAAATATATGGTAGAATACTCATTGATGGGGTTAGGCATATGACAGAGGAGCTAGTTGAAGAAGAACAAGGGGGATTTAGAAAGGGAAAAGGGTGTGTAGATCAGATATTTGTTCTAAGATGTTTAGTGGAGAAGTATCTAGAGAAGGGAAGGAAAGTGTATGCTGTCTTCATGGACTTGGAGAAAGCTTATGACAGAATAGATAGGCAAGGTATGTGGAAGGTATTAAGAATATATGGAGTGGAGGGGAAATTGTTGAGTGCTGTGAGAGTATGTACGAGGCTACGGTGCGAGTGGATGGTGAGCTGAGTGAGTTCTTTGATCTCAATGTGGGACTGAAACAGGGTTGTGTGATGTCTCCATGGCTCTTTAATATATACATGGATGGGGTTGTAAAGGAGTTGCAGGGTAGGGCAGTAGATGTGGGCGTGGCTCTAATGAATGAGGGTGAGATTTGGAAGATTCCGGTGTTGCTGTTTGCTGATGATAGAGTATTGAGTGAAGATGAATGGGAGTTGCAAGGTTTGGTGAATGAATTTGGGACAGTGTGTAGGAGGAGGAATCTGAAAGTTAATGTAAACAAAAGTAAAGTTATGGTGTTTGAGAGGAATGAAGTCACAGAGTGTGCAGTGAGGTTGGATGGTGAGGATATGGAGAATGTGAGTGCATTCAAGTACTTGGGTACTGTGATGAGTAAGGATGGAACTTTGAGGGATGAAGTGCGTGAAAGGGTACAGCAGGGAAGGAAGGTTGTTGGTACACTGAACGCAGTGATGAGAAATAGGGAGGTGAGTATGGAAGTTAAGAAGTCACTGCATGATAGTATTGTGACTATGGAAGCAAGGCATGGACCTTGCAAGAGGGGAACAAGTCAAGAGTGAGAGCAGTGGAAATGAGTTACTTGAGAGGAGCACGTGGAGTGACGTGGAGGGACAGGTTGACGAATGAAGAAGTGAAGGAACGCTGTGGGGTGGATGTGGATGTGGTTGAGAAGATTAGGAGAAATACACTGAGGTGGACATGTGAAGAGAATGGAGAATGAAAGACTGACTAAGAGGGTGTATGTAGGTGAGGTGGAGGAAGGGAGAGGGAGAGGTAGACCGAGGATGAGGTGGAGGGATGGAGTTGAGAGGTATATGAGGGAGGAAGGGGTGAGTTGGGGGGAGGGTAGTCAAATGGTGGGTGACAGAGCGACTTGGAGGCGTTTTGTCTGCGGCCACCCTTTGCGGGATTAGGGCGTCGGGCTATAGATAGATAGATAGACATAGGGGCCTATGCACCCAGCCTCCACAACGATTCATCATCATCATCTCCGACACCTTGCTTCCTCCTGGGAAACTTCTGCTAGGGGATGGCCCTGGCAGAATCGCTTCCAGGTTGCTTTGTCCACACATACAAGACCCAATATTTGTGGCTTTCAAATCCAGTTGTGTAAGAAGACACTTTTCTTTCAATCTTAATAGCATTAAAATTTGATTAATTGAGAGACTGTTTACAAACATATGACCGTAGACGTCGACTGCATCAACAATATGCGTGATGTTGTTATTTCCTCTTGCAAGTGAAGGGTCGCAGTCGAAGATAAACTCCTTGAGAGACTCAACTTGACTCAGGATATGTCTTAACTGGGTTCACCTGGTGCTGGCTGGGAGAACAATAATGGCGAAGCGTAATTGGTGGGTGCCGCACCACAGCCCGCTTGGTTCAAAATACCGCATTATACTACGTGTAACAGCGTTAGAACATACATTTCTTACTGCAAAATTGTACCGTGTTAGAGCACTACCGCAGTCCAATAATCCACGTTAGATGAGGACCGACTGTATAGCTGGTTCATATTTTGATAGTACATCTGAGAGGCCTCTATAATCTAGTTAGGTGTAAATGTTATAACTAAATATTGGAAAGCAAGTAGCCATAAGAATGAAAAGAATATAATGTATATAATAAAATGTCTCTTTTTAAACAGCTAGACAAAAACTTGGTCTGGAATCAAGAGATATGCGGTTAGCACTCGAGAACTGCGATACAGAGGTGAAGGACGACGAGGTACTGTACTGGCAGAAATGATCGGTGAAGTGATACTCTTACTGGTCGATGGAGAATATTATTCATCTGGTACTGCTGATCAACCCCCTGACCAACATGTAGCCGAAACACACTTGACGTTACTCAACCACCTGATAGTTCCTGTTCCACAGAAGTTGCATCCCACACATCATCTAATCAGTTATTTGGTTTGTAATTTGCTTATTTATTAATTTATTATTTAGCTACAGATTTTCAGCTGCATTACATTCATTATTGGGTGCTGAAAGGATGCTGCTCCGGCTGTCTTCTTCCATAGACTCCCCATTACATGTGGCAAAATTTTGCTTTATACCCAACACAGCCACTAACTTTGATTTCCTGTGTTCCAGTTTTCTTAATACATAATCCCAAATACCTATGGCATCTACTCATCCAATATTATTATTCTAGTTTTATCATTCAGCTTTATCTTAGAATTACCCAGATCATCCTCCTAACTGCATATCATTACTTAAATTTAAATTTGCCGTAACTCTTCATCAGTGATTGATCCACTACCATTTTACTTGCTGATACCTATGTTATAAATTTAAATACTAGCAGGCCTACAGGTACCTACAGTTTTGTTTATTGTGTCACAGCAATCCCACTTCCGGAACTGTCTGGGGCCACAAAGGCTGGGTTACTGCTAGGGGATCTGTCTCGAAAGTGTGGTTACAACTCAAAGAAAAATCCAAGAACTACTATATGAAGTTCTGCCCATTAACTGACACCAACCCATACGGGGTGTACAAGGTTATTGGTCAGAAATGGTCAACACCTACCCAAACATCAAGCAAGAGCGAATTCATCCATGTGTGAGATTTCTGTTTTTCTGCTTGACGTTATATTCTCTTAAGGAAGTTGCTATGAAAATTTCATCAGTAGCCAAGGGGAGTTTCTTTAGCTTACTCTCAAACAATTCTGACTATTGCAAGGGGAAGCCTTAGCATGTTACCCCTTGCTTAACCTGTTACTCAAGTGGTAAAATGCATTCACACACACTCGAGAACATCCTTCCCCACCACAATCTCAACTCATTTTTTACTACAGTTATACAGTCCCAGTTATCCTTTACAGACAACACACTCAGAGTCATTTGACTCTTGCAACCTGCCGGTACCTCTCTCATCCAGCCTTCACAACACAATACAGAAGGGAGCTACTTTTGTCCACCTTCCACACTGTAGCCACATGGCCAATTTCCAATGTCAGACTTCTCTTCAACAGTCTAATCATAAGTATCTCATTACTTATGTTCACCTGCAAACCCACAGCATCCAAGCCCTCACTCCAATTTCTGTACTTTTCCATAGCTTTCTCCTCATTTGCCATGATTGGCACTGTTGTACCTCTCCCATAATTATCTTTACTTTTTTTGTAATTTCACTTCTTCGGCCTACCCAACCCTCTCTCAAATACATTCATATATAAATGTATCATTCTCATTTGCTCAAAATTTTCAGACTAGATTCACATGCATTAATGTGCAAAATTTAACACTTTCCTGAGAAGAGCATAGCTAACAAAAAGGACGAGAAAAGAAAAGGATTATAACCATTAGAGATATACTGTCCTCATGGTTCCATAATTTTTTAAATTCAAAACTTCCCTGATCCAGATTTACTTGTTTATTTATTTTTTTTTTAAAGCCATTTCAATAAAGCCCTCAGTCAGAGTATAGGCACAGAGCACTTCAAGAAGAAAAGTGAGGGTAGACTGGCCACAACTGCCACCACCAAAGAGGTTTTGTATTATGAAGCGCGCTGTAGCTGATACTGGCATTCTTCTTCCTGATGTGAAACGATAGGATTTTTATCCCACCGTTGTTCATCAGTTGTAACGGTAGGATTTTTATCCCATCATTATTTATCAGGTTTGTTCTGTTTAACTTACTTGTTGATAATACAAAGGGTACTCAACTTAGTCTCCCCTCAATGACTGATAAAGTATTCACCAAAGAAAAAAAAACGAAGGGGGGGGGGAGTAACTTCGACTTTGAATGATAAAGGTTAACTGCATACAGGATATTTTTAGTAGCGTTTGTATTTCTAGCCGAGTCGAGAATAAGTTAGTACCACGTGTGTTAGTCGTTCCCAAAGCGGAGGAATCTTGAACTGGAAGGGGAGTGAGTCATGCATGAGAGGACAAAATTTCCTTGGTTGGATATCAAAATTGCATATACTTTACATTAATAAATCTATACTTGTTAAACAACAGACATTTCTTGAATTACATGACCTTTAATAATATGAAAAGAGTTGTAGATTAAGTATTAGTTTGGGCGATAGTAATACAGTACTGTTACCAAGCGAAACAATTTGAATATTTAACAATGACTCCTGAGTTCATCACATTTCATTCTCGATTATCAGTTATTCTTGGGCTCGTCAATAGCCTCAAGACTGGGACATTCAATGACATGGACTGTCTTTTCGGGCTGGCATAGCCTCGAACCAAAAATATTCACTCATGTACTATTACGTCGGGCCAGTCTAAAGTCATCACACAATTCACTAATATTTCATAATCACTCGGGCTTGCTTAGCCTCGAGGAACAGTTCGAAATTACATATCCTTACAACCACTCAATTCACATCAACACTCTCAATATTTCTAACCTATTAATAAAAGAAGAGAGAGAGAAAAAAAAAAAACGGTTGATGAGTTAAATTCGCTTTTCCGTTACTGATCACATTAACTTTCAAAATTCTGTACATTATCTACTATCAAAAATAAGGTTCACCTGATTGATTCATAATTCAATTGCTAATACATTCAGTTATAAATCTATTTGTGGGTAGTGGAAGTGTGTGTGCTCAACAAGTCTATGGGCAATATCACATGATGGCCTCGTGCAACCCCAAAGTCACGGTGTCTGTGGACTGAAACAACGTCTGTTACACGCAACGTCTGGTTAGCCAATGTCTACGTTAAGCTTTTAACAACATTACTTCATATTGTTCACGACAAGCGAGAATTAAAACAAGCAAGGGGGGAGAAAGGAGGAATGTGTACAGCTCACCTGAAACAACGTCTGTTACCCACAACGTCTGGTTAGCCAATGCGGCTTAGCTGGGCACATAGGGACGCTACTGCTAGTCAAATGAGACTGTGTTTTTGCGATATGGTGGGTTTTAATTCTCTTCACTATTTATATAGTAGAGTACACATGACGTTAGGACTTTTGATTGAATTGGTGAAAATTTGGGATTCATTCCTTACTACAGTTAAATACTGAATTTACCGCCATCCCGCCCTGAGTTTGGGGTAGCTCATGCCATCTAGTGACGGCTAAGGCAAGCGGAACTACTTGATCCTCACAAATTACATTATCGTTGCCTTTTCTGACTATTAATTTCACATATTTCGATTCTAGCAGCTTCATTAGTAAGCATTTCACAACAATGATACGGAAAGAATTGCATACCCATTATTATTCTGTTTAAAGTTTAAACTTGGCGCCTGGCAACGACGCACCACAAGCAAGGGGATGTTGCTCACATCTGTTATTCGTTACCTTCCAGATGGGTGAACTCCCATAGCTCAACACTCCCAGTTACACAATGCCTATGCATAGATACAGAGATATATACATATAAAAATAAAGTTGTCCCTATATCGATCATTAACACATGAACTACTACTTAGAACAGGAGCCTTATAGACTAGTATTCAGATTACACTCTATCTAACTTAGAAAGTACAGTACCTCTAAACATATACATGAATACTAAATTTGTGGCATTACAGATGCTGAGTGTGAAAAGCATGTAGAAGAGCTGCAGAGACAGTGGAAATCTACATCCCGCACTGAAGAAAATATCTCAACAATCCTCAAGGAGACCTCACCAACCAGGAGACTTTGGCAGTCAGGACTACCAAGAGGGGGAAATTATCTCCTATAATAGAGAAATTTCCATTTTTGGGAGTGGATGTTATGTAAGTACAGTACCTGTATAGTAATTTAGATCGTAGATTTACTATTGTGTAACTTATTTCAGAATAGGAGAAATTCTCTGTCAAAAGAAAGTTACAGTATAAGTTTTCTTTACCTATGGTTCCCGTGTGTATGCATATTGAAGTACACAGAAGTTTTTCATTTGCAGTCTTAATATTTATTTTTTTTTATTTAATGTTTTCAGTTTATCTATGGTCCTACCACGGAGAGACGTAGCCTTGGATCTCCGTGTGTAATTTCTGTTGTATTAATCGTTCTAAGGTAGTACTGGTATCTGCTTCCTGTTTTTAAAATTGATCTTGTTGTCTCCTAGTAACGGTATGCTTTTATGATTTCTCCCTGCCTCAAGAGAAATTTTTCAAATACGGAAAGTTGATGCTTGGTATATAGATTAGAGCACTAATTAGCCTATGATGATATCATACACCCTGTTGAGGGTGTTGCATCTTCTTTCAGCATTTCGTTGATATACATATTTTTGTAATATCCAGTACTAAACTAACAAATACATTATTGGTAACAAGGTCGTGAAGGTAATGAAAGGACTTTTGAACGACTCCATGTCAACATGGAAGAAGCGGTTGGAGGACATCATCAAGACTCTTACCGACGGAATACCTACTTCTGATGACACAAATATAAGTACAGTACCGGTACTGTAAATGCCTTCCCAGTTATTAATTTATAATGCAATCATACAACAAAAAATTGGCTTAAAACAACCTCCTTAATGGTTAGATGTGACAACGCCCTTTCAACCAAGATCATCTTTTCCTGTCTTAATGACTTATAATCTAGTTCAAGTGGCATGCCATAACCTTGTAATGCAATTCCTTTAATCATGGAAATTTTTGCATGGTTCAGCCTTGGTCACCTGATAGTCATTCTTCATGCTAAGCAATCATGTGTGGCTTTTGTTGTGAGGCAGATTTTCAGGACCTCATGCCGAGTCTTCTTTGGTCTGCCTCCATGCACCCACTCACCTCCACATCTACATAGTTATGCATTTCTTCGCCAGCCATCCTCACTCTTTCTCTTCACATGCCCAAACCATCCTCAACTCCCCTCTCTCAGTAACTAATCCACCAATGTTAATGCAGTCTCTCAATTCATAGCTCTGACTAACTCCACTAATGTTAATGCAGTCTCTCAAATCATAGCTCTGACTAACTCCACTAATGTTAATGCAGTCTCTCAATTCATAGCTCTGACTAACTCCACTAATGTTAATGCAGTCTCTCAATTCATAGCTCTGACTAACTCCACTAATGTTAATGCAGTCTCTCAATTCATAGCTCTGACTAACTCCACTAATGTTAATGCAGTCTCTCAATTCATAGCTCTGAATACTAACATTCAGTGTTACTTAACACCTCCATCTCACCAGACTCATTTCATATTGATGAAACTTACAGATATCTAAGTTGAATGCCTTCATTTTACTGCCATACAACAACACACACCTCACAGAAGAGCTGTGCAAATTCTCTTCTTTACTTATGAGAGAGCCCTCTTGTTGCCAATGGAAATCATGTATTTGTATACACTGTACTAGTAGTTAGCATTTTTTTTTTTTTTTATCAGAATGAGCTTTTGACGGAAATATTTAATACTTTGACTGTCTTGGCCACTTACTTTCTTTTTCATTTTCAGGGAGATCTGCATGTTGTGAATGTCATTAAGTTCATTGAAAAGTCAGTTGGATACAAGAGAGGAAAGGACTTAAGCCAGAGTCATTAATAACTGTTATTGATTCTGAGAAGATTTCAGAAATTGACATAAATCAGCATTGTTGCTCATCAGAACTGTTTCCACCACATCTTACACTGTTAATGAATGGAAGTGAATATAAGAAAAGTTATGTTTTGGGAGATGGTTGTACTGTAACCTGCAAGGAAGGAAGTGGTACTGTAACTAGTTTGATAGTGTTGCTGGGCTGTTACTGCTGCATTGATCTAGCTTACCCAAGGATATATTCTCAACTCTTAGGCTTTTTGCAACAGTTTGTACTCATAGATCCCTACAACCTAGATAAATCCAGTAATTACAAGCACTTTGTTGCTTAGTCTGATAGCTTGAACAGACAGTAAACTTCTGCCATTTCAGATGTGTGACTATTTAATGTCTTAGGTAGATTTTAATGCTTAATTAGAAGATTTCTGTGTTGCTTACTTTGTGATTAGAACTCTGGTCAGAATGGTATGGGTATATGAGCTGCGGGGTGATGTCAGATCAAGTTCTTCGTAATCTTCAACTATAGCTTATTTTGGAATAATGAGTAATTTTTCTTCTTGCAAAATCATCAGCTATTTTATATTTCCCTTTTTTTTTTCTTGGTTGATGTATGCACTTTTCTCATACAGTTTGATGTATGAAGCTAAATTAGAATTCTTCTGTTTTATGTAGTGTTAGGTAATTACCATATTCTTTACTTAGAATGTGAAGGAGCATTATAGTGTACTGGCAATTCTAAGAGTATAGAATACAAGTATTGTAGGATTAGCAGTGTTACGTATCATTATTGTATTAGTAATAATCCATATGTTGGAACCTGTTTGTTAACCTGTATAACAGTTCATTTGTGGTTTAAGTTGGGATATGCAATCATGCCCACTCTTATCTTTATTATGCAGAGATATCATAGCTATAATGTAGAAAAGAAAAATTTGTTTTCGGATAATTTCTATATGTTGTAAATATAGCCTTGCAATTAAACTTAATTTAGACCATATTTTAAAAAAAAGTCTTTTACATTGCATGACTAAGATAAAGAGTTCATACCTGTTGTGGATGGATATCATGGCTGTGCACAAATTTGTTTGTTTGTTTGTTTTTTTTTACGTGTCCGACTCTGGGCAAAGGCTCAGGGCCTATTTCTTGGGGGCAGTCACCCATCCCAAGGCCTAGTAGTCCTCCTACACCTCCATATTTCACCATAATATGCAAGTGTCTTGCCATATGAAAAGCCCCTCTAACTCGGATTACATTGGAAGGGGACGCTGTCTGAGTTGTGCACATGAGGTTTCATATTACTCGAACACTTATGTGTTTTAGGGAATTAGTCCGCCCAGATTGTTTGGCTGGGGAATGCGGGGTGCGAGTTAGAGAGATCTGAGTTGGAGGAGTTTTACATAAGATACAGATATGACGGGACACTTGCATATTATGGTACCTATGTGTAAATTTGTGCACAGCAATGATTTTGAAATACAGTCAACATACGATGAACCCTTTATTTTGAATATGCTGTGGAAAGGTCTTTTTTTAAATTACAAATAAAAAAAATAATATACAGTAGTATATGACTGGGAGTGAATAACTTGGGCAAGGAAGGATTCAAGGAACCTATAAGGGCTTGTGACCTCAGGGTTTGTACATATATTTACATATTTATTTCAGTGCATATATGATATGTTTTGAAAATTATGCATTTATTGAAAATTAATTTTTCATCATTGTAATATTTTATTGTGGTAGGTGGGGGCGCTCACCATCCACGTACTGGATATAGAGCTGCTGACGGGTGTCTGCCCTTTCCTCTCCTCCGTCGTTCTTTCCTTCCATCCTCTTCTGTCTTTCTTTCCTTCATCCTTTCCTTGTCCTTCTGCCTATGGGTGACTTTACACTCCCTCCTCTGTCTTTCTTTCCTTCATTCTTTCCTCTTCCTTCTGCCCGTCGGTGACTCTACTCTGAGTGACAAGTTAAATGGTTTCCTGTACACCAGGAAACCATTTACTACGCATGGTGGTAACCATATGACCAAATTTTGGTGCCTGGTGATTTAGTGGGTAACTATTGCACTCCAATCGGATTGAGCTGGTGAAGGTTTATATCCAAGAGATAGTTGGGGTTGATCGCTCATGTAATGCCACTCAGGGATAAGTGAGGCTAGTCACTCTCACCTTAAATATCGGGACCAACTGCCTAGCCCTGGGCTCCTACGCTCCTCATGGGGCAATGTAGGATTGGATGATGGATGGATGTAATATTTTATTCAGCATTATCAGAGAATGAGGATATATTTGTATTATACAGTACATATACAATTTTGTAGTGCTTTGAGCAAAGCGTTAGTTGGTGTTTTCTGCAGAACATGTTTCTATTAAAGTGTTGAATGCAAAACATTTTTCTTTTCTGTGAACATCTAGATGCGTTCTATAAGTGTAACAATCGTATAAACACGTTTTTCTGCTTAATAAACATAAACGACCATGTCTGTTTATAATTATACCCATCTGTTTTCTAAAATGCTTATGTTTATAATGAAATGTTTTGAAATTAATGCAAAAAAGTGTTTTACAGGTGTAACAAACAAACACATTTTTAGTATTTTCATTAAAACATTTAATTTCTACCGTGTATATAAGAGAGGGGGGTGTGAGCTGGGAGCAGGGCAGTGAAATAGCGGGGGACAGGGCGACATCGAGGCAATTTGTTTGTGGCCACTCCTTACGGGATTGAGGCGTCTGGCAATAGACAGATAGACAGAAGTCATTATTAATAAAGAAACTGCACTTCATCAAACCGAAAAGGTCCACAGTAAGATTTTCAAGAAACTGCTATTTAAGCAACACGTGAGGTTGGGGAATTTTGTACACTAACCATGAAATAGTTGATAGAAACAAAATTACTTGAGTATTCGTATTAACCCTTTGTAGATGAAGAAGAAACGCACAGGCGAGGCAGAAAAACTCCGAGTAAAGAAAAAGAAGATTCTCCTCTTACAAGCAGAAAAGTGTTCGAAGCTGACTGGCATATTCAAAGTTAGTGCTGGCACTGCTGCCAGTTCATCTTCTCTGCTGAAACATCATGAAGTAGAAAGTGAAAGTCAAGGCACAATAACTAAAAACTCTCAGTTACATGATAATTCTGCAGCACAAGAAACTACGGATGAATCTCGTGAGGTCGCATGTGAGGAGAGTTAGTGCGACAAGGCAGGCACTGAACCTGGGGTTTTTGCAAGAAAATTTGATATACAAAAGGAAGAAGATGCAGCAGATGCTGATTTTTTTGTCAAGCTAATAGTAAATGAGAGAGCTTTCTTTTTTCAGTTTAATCCAAGTCAACCACAAAATGGTAGTTCTCTCCCATTATAATAAAAAAGTATATTTAGGAGGAAAAAACGTTCTCAGCTTTATTGGTTATCATACAATAAATCAAATAATTCACTCTACTGTACGGTAGGTCTTGCATATAGAAAAGAACATGAATGCAATTCATGTTCTATGTAGGGTATGAGAGACTGGAGACATATACACCGAAGGATTCTTGAACATGAAAACAGCAAACACCAAAATTATTGTGCAGAAGCTCACATTTTTAGTTCCAGCCATAAAAACATTGAATAATTATTGTTTACGAACCAAGAGCTTATGAGAAGAAATTAAAAATAATAGACAGATAATGGAAAGAGTTACTGAAGTTGTGAAAATGATTGGTACACGAGGGCTAAGCTACAGAGGCAGTAGTACAGCCTAATCAGCCTATACATCGATGATTCATTGACAGATCATGGAAATTTTTTAGAACTTCTCATTCTGCTAAGTAAATATGGTCTGCTATAGAGGAGGCATTTAGAGAAAGTACTAAAAAAGAAGTCAGGTGGCACACAAGTCTGGAAGTAAAGGTCGTGATAGTTCCTTAATACCGGTATCCAAAACAATGGTGAACACCGTCATAATAGTTATCTTCTCATTAAAAAAGAGGGCCATAGCTGATGAAGTAAGGGAAGCTGGTATGTTTTCAATACAAATAGGCACAACACAAGATATTTCAGAGAAAAGCCAATGTTCTGTTGTCATTCGGTAAGTTAACAACAGAGGCAGATGTAGCGCTCAATCCTGACTCCCTCACTAATCGTGACTCTTTGCGTTCATTGCGCATGCGCCGCCGGCTACCAGACGTACGACTCATTCGAAGCAGAAGCCCTGCAGAGAGAAGAACTAGCGGGATCATTGGTTATTTTGTACGTCAGTGGACTGGAGAATTTTGCCAACTAAATCCGTGCTGATTTCACAGTTCAGTCCCATAATTTTTACCACTTACTCTTACTTGTCATTATCAGGTCTCTTTCTCCTCTGAACCGTGCACAATGAGCCTAATTCCGTGGGCCAAAAACAAGTTAAGGACGAATCCTCAATAAACAAAAGTAGTTGCGTGTTGAGGAAGACAGATTACTCACTGATATTTTCATTTTGATTGTAGTTATGACGCTATTAAAGCTATTACAAGAAATTTACATGGCTTACATGTAGTTTCTTCGAAATTATGTGTGAATGTAATCAGTGGTTTCGAGATGGTTAAGCCATTGCCAACGATAACGAAGTTGCATAAGCTGTTGGTCATGGTGAAGCATAGGTAGAAATGTCAATATATACGAAGTAACAGAAACAGGCTACATATAGTATATATTTAAGTGGAATTCCAAGAGATTTTGTTCAGAAACCATTTGACTGTCGATTCAGTGACTATAATTGTGGGAAACGTGCAGAAACCACGAGATATTGCACTGTTAATAAAGCATAATAACCAGTGAGTTTTCTTGTCATTGGCTGCCATCCCTCCAACTCACCCCATTTCATATATTTCTCTCCATTCCTTCCCTCCAGCTCATCCTTGGTCTCCCCTCTCATACTCTTCAAGTCAGACTCTCAACTAACTTCTTACCTTGGCCAAAACATCTCATTATTTGTACTATCATTTTCATTTACATATTTTTTTGTTTCAGGTAATAATAGCAACAGTTATACATTTGGAAGGCCTCTTTAAGTTGAATTGAACAGGTAAGAACCATGCTGATTTACCAGAAGTGGGTTAGTTAAATAGATGTGGAGTTTAAGTTGAAATTCATGGTTAAACACTAATACTATACCTCATACCAATTAATCTGGCTAAGCATGTATGGCAACACTTCCTGCTGAGATTCTGATTGGCTGGAGGTGTTTCTTCGATTTCGTGGTTGCTAAAACTGATACACTTTTTATTATCAGATATGATACTGAGTCTGTCGCAAATACAATCGTCAAAAACAATAAGAAATCTGTTATATACTTATCAACAATGAAATTTTCGTAGGAAGATTGAGATATTGAGTCAGCAAAGTATTATAACAGTCCAAGTCAAGGTCAGCATTCGAACAATTCCTTTAACTCTCCGACACTCCGTAATATAACAGAAAATTAAGGAAGCCTGATTAATATAAGCGTTGGTATAACACACATTTAAATTTTAAGATCAGACCGCACCCTTAAATCGTGCCACAACTCTGAATAATTAAAAATTCTAATGAAAAGACTCGGGGAGGAAGGTTTGAAAAAATCGCGAAAAATCAAAGTAGGCTAAAGGAAAACTGTTTTATTATATATCCTCTATTATCAGAGTACAGACTGATCTTAAAATTTAAAAATGTTATACCAACGCTTAGATTAAGCAGGTTTCCTTAATTTTCTGTATATTACGGAGTGTCAGAGATTTAAAGGAATTGTTCGAATACTGTTATAATACTTTGTTGACTCATATCTCTATCTTCCTACGAAAACTTCATTGTTGTTAAGTATATAACGGATTTCTTATTGCATTTGACGACTATGTTGTCGACAAACTGAGTATCACATCTGGTAATAAAGAGAGTATCGGTTTACGCAACAACGAATTCAAACAAACACCTCCAGCCAATCAGAATCTCGGCAGGAACAGTGTTGCCATACATGCCTGGCCAGATTAATTGGTATGAGGTATAGTTATAAGTTTTTGTGGTGGTTGCATTTTATAAATGAACTATAAGCCATTCTTTGTTTCACCTAAAACAGTACCGGTACTCTGCTGGTAGCACTGACGAACTTCAACCTTTCAGCATAGATTATTCACCTCTGGCCAACATTTTAACAAAACCAAATAAGTATTGGAGATTTGATATGGTCAGGCACACCACTGTTTACATTTAGATTAATGAAGGTCCAAAGAGTCTAATGAGTGAAGGCGGGAGCTGCAGGAGACAGGAAAGAACATACAAGGGTGAAAAAAAAAAAAATAATAATAATAAGTGGAAGGAAACAGACAAGAGTTTTGAAGTAAATGGAAGTGTTGCTTGATAAATAATATAATTACTTGCAGATGATACATTTCTTTCCTTGGCGATGGTAAACAAATAGCGCTTGGCATGAGCTTCAGGAGCTGTATCTGAGAATCAATTTTGACAGTGTAAGAGAGCATTATTATTATTTTAGAGGAATGAAAATACTGACTGTCCAGTGATTCTGACTGACCATTCAGAGGAATATATTGAGAAGGGAGAAAAAGTGAGCAGATGGAGAGAACACTTTAATGAATTGTTGAATACAGAAAATGAAAGTAATGCGAGTATAAGTGGCTGGGGAATGGCTGGGAGAAGGAGGGAGGTGAGAAGACAGGAAGAAATCAGTAAGATGGAAGTTGTGGAAGCAATGAAGAAAGTCAAAATGGGGAAAGCCCCAGGAATTGATGGAGTGTGTGGTGAAATGCTGAAGCATGGGGGACAGATAGTAGCAGAATGGATGTGGAAGATGTGCAGATTGCCCTGGGAGGAAGGTAGAGTCCTTGAAGATTGGAAGTCAGGTATAATTATTCCCCTGTACAGAGGGAAAGGGGAAAAAGAAGTGTGTGGTAATCATACGGGCATTTGTCTTCTTAGTGTAATAGGAAAAGTGTATGGTAGGATACTTACTGACAGAGTTAGGGAAATAACAGAGGAATTAGGTGGAGAAGAACAGGGAGTCTTCAGGAAGGGAAGAGGTCGTGTAGATCAGATATTCATTCTTAGCTCTTTAGTGGAATATTTTCTAGAGAAGGGAATGAAGTTGTATGCGGCCTTCATGGATTTGGAGAAAGCATATGACAGGGTGGATAGACAAGGGTTGTGGAAAGTATTAAGCATAGCCTATATGGAGTAGATGGGAAGTTGTTGAATGTTGTGAAGAGTATGTATGAGGGTGCTAAGGCTACAGTGTGTGTGGATAGTGAACTGTTTTTTCTATTTGAAGGTTGAGTTGAAACAGTGATGTGTCATGTCTCCATGGTTGTTCAATCTGTATATGGATGGGGTTGTAAAAGAGAATCAAGGTAGGGCAGTGGATGTTGGAGTGGCCCTGATGAGACAGGGCAGTGTTTGGAAACTCCCTGTACTCTTGTTTGCAGATGATTCTGTGTTGTTAAGTGAAGACGAAGGGGAGCTGCAAGGCTTGGTGGATGAGTTTGGGAGAGTGTGTAAGAAACGGAATCTAGAGGTGATTGTAGGGAAGAGTAAAGTTATTGTCTTCGAGAGAGGTGAAGTCAGTGAATGTACAGTGAGGTTGGATGATGAGGAAATGGAAAATGTGAGTACGTTTAAGTACTTGGGTGGTGTGATGAGTATGGATGGAAGTTTGGAGGGCGAAGTGCTTGAAAGGGTACAACAAGGAAGAAAGGTTGCTGGTTCCTTGAAGGCAGTGATAAGAAACAGGGAAATGAGCATGGAAATGAAAAAGTTATTACATGACTGTATTGTGATACCAACTCAAACGCATGGAAGTGAAGCTTGGACATTGTTGGAGGGACACAAGTCAAGAGTGATAGCAATGGAAATGAGTTATTTGAGAGGAGCCTGTGGAGTCACATGGAGAGACAGACTGACAAATGAGGATGTGAAAGAGCGTTGTGGTGTGGATGTGGATGTGATTGCAAGCGTTAGGAGAAACGCGTTGAGGTGGTTTGGCCGTGTTGAGAGGATGGAGAGTGAGGGACTGACGAGGAGGGTGTATGTGAGTGAGGTGAAGGGGGGGAGAGGGACGGAAAGGCCAAGGATGAGATGAAGGGATGGAGTGGAGAGGTATATGAGAGAGAGGGGTGTGAATTGGGAACAGGGTAGTGAAATGGCAGGGGACAGGGTGACGTGGAGGCGATTTGTTTGTGGCCACCCCGTATAAGGGATTAACGCGTCTGGCAATAGATAGATAGATATTATTTTCAAGATGTACAACAAGGAATGGGGCTTAGCTAGGTAGCGGTAAGGAAAGACCAATAGGAATGGACATAAAGATGGCAGTGCATGCCAGTACAGTAAAACAGTTCCACTATGTGTACAAGGAAAGGATGAATATTATTGAGTCACGAATGGGAGCCATGGTAATGAGTCATATGAATTAGGTTGTGATTTAACATGAATATGCCTAGGCAAACCAATGAAGTTTACAGTGTTATGTTGGGGTGGAAGCTTCAGAAAGATCCACAAGGGATGCTTTGACGTGGTTCAGCAATACAGAGTAAACAGAGGGTGATTTAAACTAGGAGACTGTATGAGTAAAGAGGTTGGATTGAGAGAAACAGAAATACAGAAGATGAGGTGGAGAGATGGAATAGAGAGGTATGTGAGAGAGATCTAGCACACCTAGATCTGGCATCCGCTGACTGGAGACAGGTTGGCATGGAGACAGTTTAGCTGAGACTGCTCATCAGAGATTGGGGATTTCGTCTGTAGATACAGCTGGTGATGTTTCCCATTATTTCACCAATAAAAACTTACAAGGGGAGGTCTGTTTATTCTGGTGAAAGCTTGTACTGTATGAAGATGCTCTTTTGTTGGGTGTAATATAAGTGGTACCAAATTTCTACATAAGGAGGGAGAATTCCACTGTTGTAGGTAAAGCCTTCACTATGAACTAAAGAAAAATTATTTGCAGGACATAATTTCCACTTTAAAGAATCCATTGGTAATGCAAGGTTCCCAGCTACACAAGGATGAGTCATGTACTATATCTGTTGACCTTCAGTATATATTATTTAGCTGTAGTAAACACTACTGGAAGTTTCATCAGTGCCATATAATTAAACTTCCATTATACTGTATATATTTATATCTTATTTTGCTATGGTACACACTAGTTGATGTTGTACCAGAGCCATATCTTTATACTTTCATTATATATATCAGTATTCACCAGCCTTCAGGACCTGTTCCACACCATCTCCCTTTGCTGAATCTTTTCAGTGTTTTCAGTAACACAGAGAGTAGGCCAGCATACACTCATAAACCAAACCTCTGCTTCCAACAGCCTCCACCACAATACATGCATGTTATGAACCCACATCTATTTCTTTCCCCCTTTATTTTTTATGAATGGAGGACACCTGTAAGTTGGTGTATGGATTATTTTTAAATTAATTTATTTTTCCATCCTCTGTTCATCTTCTTAAAGACAGAAGTAATACTTTTATCTTACACACACAGTTGGAAGTTGTACCAGTCCTACACCTTTCTGTTTTCATTAAATACATTATTACACTCCCTCTTCTGTCTCTCCTTCACCTTCCTTCTGCCTATGGGTGAGTCAACACTGAGTGACAAGCCAAGTGGCTTCCTGTACCCCAGGAAACCATTTACTATGCTGGGTGGTAACCATATAACCTAATTAAGGCACCTGATGGTTTAGTGGTTAATTAAGGCGCTCCAATCAGATTAAGCCTGTGTAGGTTTATATCCAAAGGGATGGTTGGGGTTTACTGCTCACGTGATGCCACACAGGGATAAGTGAGGCTGGTCACTCGTCTTAAATGTCAGGACCAACTTGCCTAACCCTGGGCTCCTCTCCTGATGGAACAACATAGGACTGGATGATGGATGGAAATACATTATTTCTTTGCTTTTGTAACACTAGTAGAGGTTGTACCAGTGCCATATCTTTATGCTTTTATTAAAAATATTAATATAAATTGCCCTAGTTACCACTTGTGGAAAGTGACCAGTTCATATAGCCTACCTTTGGTTAGGTTGTTGTGCTTGGTTGCTTTACACTGGAGTGTGTAGGCTATGACTGGGTGCCTCCATTCTTGCCTATCCCGTTTGCCCTGTATTATTCTTTAATTAGGCCTGTTATCTAAGTTTCAGCCATCTTCATTGTATTTTTCTGGTACAGATACTGCCTGATTACCATTTTTCTTAAACCTTTCCTACTATAATTGATTTTCATTTCTGCAAATACTAATGCATGTAAATAAAAGCATATTCATGCCATCTTTCTATTCTCCTTTAAACTAACAGGTCATACTCATTCCTCCAGACAGTCCTTTCAGCCTGAATCAGATAATGGAAGAAGGGGAATAACAGTTTCCCGGGGCTAGCCCCTATCAGATCATATAGCCCTGGTAGGTGACAGGAGGTTGCTACTCCTCTCAGCAAGGCAGGTACTGGGCATGGCTCCAACTTATGACCCCCCCCCCCCAGTTCTCAGCCTGATGCTCTACCATTGAGCCACTCTGCCCTCAAATAATGGAAGAAACTTTGACTGGAAAACCAATTGTCATATTGCTCTAGTCTTAAAATGGGGTCAGTTCCATTAAATTTCCAAACTGGGAAAGTACAGGGAGAAGATAGTAAAACAAACTTCATATTCATAATTACTTTTATTTATCTGAGACTTAAGAAAATGTATGTGACTACTCGAATGTTGAATTGAGCAAGCAAAAAGGAATAAGGTTATTGGAGTAGATGCATGAACAGAGGTACTGATATAGTACCCATAAACATAATACCAGATAGTGCACCCATACTGTCTCCAAGTGGTTGCTGACATACAAAATAATGGTCCTCTTACTGTGCAAATTCCGAAATATCAATTTCCCAAATGTCGAAATGCTGGTTTTCCTAAAACATCATTCATTCATTGCCAGACGCCATGTATCCCAAACGGGGTGGCCAACGGCTTAGAGTTAATTGTTTTACAGGGAGGGGCACTAATCCTTCACCAACCCCACTTGACACATAGGGATGCCAACAGCATCTGATGTTCCCAGGCGGTCACCCATCCAAGTACTAACCAGACCCAACGTTGCTTAACTTCGCTGATCGGACGGGAAGCGGTGTACTCAACGTGGTATGGCCGTTGGCTAAATTTGATAAAATCAGTTTACTCAACATAGTTTTGTAAATACAGTATCATATGTATCCCCCTCCCCCACACACACACAGACACAATGATAACAATGATAATAAAAATTCCTTGTTTTGGCTTCCAGTATGAACCCTGTATTGGCAAAGAGTTTTAGTACTTTGCAGACACCCAAGCCAGCTTAAACTGGACTCATCTGAATTACGTGACTTTGTTCATAATTTTTTGTTGTGTGATTTTCTCACCCCAGGAAGACAACATTTTCATTGTTTACTGATAAATTTTCACACCAGAACCATGACTGTGAGATAAAGTACAGTATAGTATATATACTGTGATCTGTGAAGGGAATGCCAAGCAGTTGGATGTTTATACATAGAAGTGATGGTAATGATTGAGAAATAGTTTTCCAAGATTTTTAAATTTCCATAAGTCTCTTGATCCTGAAAATTTCTGAATTTGGGAATTGCACTGTAGTACTGTATTAGTCACCACAATATCATAACCATGCAGGACCTCATCAACCCACAAATTATAAATACAATGTAGTTTTTTTTTTTACACAACATAATGCAAAATGCATTGCACAATTTCATACTCATCACACGTGTCAAAATCCCTTCTTTTTCAAAATAACTCCACAAACATCATAATCACTGAGGGACATATTCCCTCAAGATGATAGTTTTTTTCAAGTGTGACTTGTATGAGAGAGAGAGAGAGAGAGAGAGAGAGAGAGAGAGAGAGAGAGACAGACAGACAGACAGACAGACAGAAAGAGAGAGAGAGAGAAAGAGAGAGAGTCTTACACACTCTCCCAAATTCATCCACCAAGCCTTGCAGCTCGCCTTCGTCTTCACTTAACAATACAATATTATGTGCAAACAACAGTACAGGGAGTTTCCAAACACTGCCCTGTCTCATGAGGGCCACTCCAACATCCACTGTCCTACCTTGTATCTCTTTTATAACCCCATCCATATACAGATTGAACAAAACCCAAGGTATTCTTATTCTTGAATAATTCCAAAACCCAAGGTATTCTTATTCTTGAATAAAGTGGATACAGTCAGACTACTCAGGCAATGTTGTCTCAAAACTTACAAAATTTTTAGCTTGCTCTTTGAGGACTGTTCATCAGCATCGTCTGTTTCTCCATCTAAGTTATCTATATATCTATCTATTGCCATACACCTTAATCCCATAAGGGGTGGCCACAAACAAATTGCCTCCATGTCGCCCTATCCCCTGCCATTTCACTGCCCTGCTCCCAGCTTACATTCCCCTCTCTCATATACCTCTCCAATTCATCCCTCCATATCATCCTCGATCTCCCCCTCCTTTTTTCCCCTCCACCTCAGTCACATACACTCTCCTCGTCAGTCTTTCACTCTCCATCCTCTCTAACGAAATATATGTTGGATGTGTCTTGTATTTATTTTCTGTTTGTTATTAAAATAAGGCTATTTTGGTGATCGAATCATAAGCCATTGAGATGAAGTACTTAATACTGACCTTAGAATATGTTCTAATACCCATTTCATATGGCCTCGGAATGTCCCTGTAATTGGTCAAATTTCAGAATTTTCTTTTTTGTTAGTCCTGCGGGGTATTCAAACGTGGTTAGCCCGGTGGGGTGTTACAGCACCCCAGTACAAAAATACATGTAATGTTACTAACATGTAAAATAAATTCATAATGCCGCTTCAGCATATCTCTGCAATCACTAATGAAAAGATTGAATGCCTTGTAGGTGGTGTTTATTAATTTATAATAATAAAATACATTAAAATATAACATCAGTAAAAAAAATAACAAATGGACTCAAATCTCATTTATCACGTAAACACGCACAGGAAAATATATTTTGTGATTTTTAAAATCAGTATAATGATAAACAATATGCAAAAATAAGATTAAAAAAACAATCTATATCACAATATGATCTAAATGGTTAGTTTGATGGGGTGACTGGACACCCCAGGGGGGGGGAGTGCCCCTCTCCCTCACTACAGTAGAGGCAGGACTAAACCAATCCACATGCTCCCTCCCCTCACAGAATCAGGAGAGAACTGGAACGGAGAGAAATATTCGAATTACCGGCTAGGAAATGTGAGCTTTAAAAAAAAATTGGGTTGCCAAAACACCCCACCTGACTAACGAAGGGTTAAAGCACCCCGAATCCACAGCTGTATGGGCTCACATCACAGCCTACACTAGTGGGCAGAATTTAGGTGCTCGCCCGGTCCATTTTGGGCTCCCAATCAGCCCCTGCATTTGAAACAAAGTTTCCATGCCTTGCTATAGCTAAGCCTTTGGCATTCGTCTGTCTATTGGCACTTTACAACTGTCTTCACTGGAGTCGGGTAATTAAAAATACTGTATTTTCTGTTGCTACAGAATAATATTATCTTTGGATAACAGTACTTTTGGATAATAACTAGGTAACAGGGAGAGTTTGTTTT
The DNA here is from genome assembly GCF_032717465.1 of Coenobita brevimanus. Lineage (NCBI taxonomy): Eukaryota > Metazoa > Arthropoda > Malacostraca > Decapoda > Coenobitidae > Coenobita > Coenobita brevimanus. The sequence goes on along the minus strand of NC_137032.1, from coordinate 24,126,529 downwards.
ACTTATGATTTGAGGTCTTCAGACCTTATATAGCACACTGGATGATGTCCCACGTTACCAGTAAGGCGACTGAGGGAAAGATGTCGGAGAACTGGGAGTTTGGAACACAAATGTATTTAAAATCTCTCTCTGTCTCTGTCTGTCTGTCTGTCTGTCTCATAATTGGTGGAAAAAGAGTTTTCCTAGATATCACTGTAATGTCATTATGTTTTCCTTCTCAACCATTATAAAATTTCAGGCTTGCATTGATTATTGGTTGCTGACCTGTACAGTAGGATATCTTAGTCTTTATCTTGTTTGTAAAACAGTCACGTGCTGCACTTTTCTTTTATACATTGTTCTTGTAAGATGAGGATGGTTTCTGTTATGGGACTTATTAGAATATTTCCACAAAGTCCTACGGTAACTGGAATAAATTGCAAGATGTAGAGGGTTATGTGAGGTCTGCGGTTGGGTATTTTATGCACGGTAACTCCAGAAGATATCGCTCAACTGAGAATTGCTACTGGTCAAAGGCTTAAAAATGAGCTTGAGTAACCATTCCTTTGTAATCGGTACAACTTGGATTATGGACAATCTCAAGACGATTTTGCTCAGTCGGGAGGAATCCTAGCAGGGGCGCACCCAGGAATTTTCTAAAGGGCGGGGGGCGTAGTGAGATAAGGCTCGGTAACCCGATAATTACTGGGAGGTCACATGCAGATTTAGAGTCAGGGAGCTGCTGGCTCATGTGTTACTCATTGTTTGTACTTGCCAAATTTTCATGTTTTGCTGTTATCAAAATAAATATAAATAAAGTTTTGAAGGACCCAGAGAGCTAAGGGGGGGGCCCGGGCCCTGGGTGCCCCCCAGCAATCAACAAATGATGGAAAAAGGGCACGGCATTCATATACTTATACCCACCAACATACAACTTTATTAATATCCTCAGAGCGACTATGTAATTTCACTATACAGTTTTCTACCTGTCCCCGGACAATTCCATTCAACTTACGAAAATTTTCGGGCATCGAAGAGGTTTATAAAGTTTATATTAAACTCATTTCGAAAAGATTCTCCTAAGTCGAACAAAATGCTCTATAACTAGCAAAAATAAAATGAAAAGTTCCGTCATCAGAGTGAGGGGTTTAATGATTACAGAAGCAAGAGTGCTGCCACGATTGTTGTGTGGGGCGGGGGCTGAATTTTGGTTGGCATTATTCTTGAGACAATTGTTTGCCAAGTATGATAAGAGTATCCAGAATAATAAATAATTACCTAGTGCTAAGCAGTATGGGACGCCACCCAAGGAATAATCATTAACAGCTAAATGAATAATTACAACTATAGAGATATTACTAATTGACTACCATTCCGTTCAGCTTCTTTCATAATGGGGGAGGGATCCCCGGCTTGGCTGCGTCCATGTGTATAAGTTATGTGAAAACAAAGTTTTCTTGATATTTTCTTTCACTGAGAGCAAATAGTGATTTAAACACTCTCGCCGCCAAAACCTTCAGATTACATGTATCACCAGATTTGTATTCAGGTTGGGTTGGAGAGTCTGGGAAAGTGGTGAAGTTAGGACGGTAAGGGTACGGTGTGTAGGTAAGATGCTTGTACCGTCGATCTCAGACTTTTATCATCTCTATTTTTTTTTTCATTTTTCATGCTTACACTCTTCCACCCCCATTCATATGCATTCTTTTCCCACTTCATTTGCTTTTTGACTATGGCAGTTCCTATTGGTTTTAATCCTGACCCTTATCCATCTTCTTTTCATTTTAGTTACGTCACTTCGAGAACGTATTTCCCATTTAACTCTTGTTGCTTTAAAAAGTTTTTCTTCTGCTCAGTGGAGACTTTTCGACACGGAAGGGTTAAATACAGCCTTCGTTAATCCCACAAGTAGAAGGCTTACTAGTCGTCGAGGGCTAGCAAATATAAAGTATAAAACAAAGTTATATGACTTCTCCATTCCCTATGGTTTTTCTCTGTTCCTGCGTCCTGCTTTTGTATTGTCAGTAACTTTCCCTATCACACTCGCAACTTTCTGGTCTTAAGTGCACAGTCTTTCTGCTTCCTCATCCTATAATCTTCCCGTCTTTCAACTGATCTATTGTTTCTCGTATAGACATTCCTTCAATTCATCCTACTTAGTACGTCCCAATTTCTTTTGTGATATTCTTTAACTCAGATCAGTTCCCATATACCTGAACTTCTCTGCCTCTTCCCTATTTCGTCCTTCATCCTTGTTTTCCATTTTTACATTACTTACTTAACACACTTCAGATCTGCAAGACTCACCCAAAGCTGAAAAAAAAAAAAAAAAAAACAGTTTTGTGTTAGGCTAAAATTTATATACTAGAGTTACAAGTACTATGAGAGAGCTAATATTAACAGTCTTAAGTTTCTCTGACATATTCAGCTGAACTACATCAAGGAATGTTGTCCAGATAATATACTAGAAATGATGTAACCATGAGGTGGAAATTACCAACTTGATTTTTCTTCATAACTTACAGTAATTGCTCCGTATTTTTTCATAATAAGTCATCTTTAATTTTCATTTTCCTTCTTTTTCTTCATCTTGATTTCTCTTCCCTTACACATTAATAAGTCTCCTTTCTTTGAATCCTCAATATCATGTATCCTTCGTTTATTGTTCTCCTGCTCTCCACTCATCTTTTTTTTTTTTTTTTTAGCTTTATTCTCACCTTTGTTGTCTTCTCCCATTTGTCACTCGTCGTGTCCTTATTGTTTTCTTATGTTCTCTATATATCATAGTGTTCGTCTCTCTCTCTCTCTCTCTCTCTCTCTCTCTCGTTTTTCTTCTAACTTCTCCGACCATTCGCAATGACCATTCGTCTTCCTACTTTTCTTTCCCTTCTTCCTTGATCCTCCATACCACATTCTTCCAAATATTCCACAAGGAGGTAGTAAAGGAGTGAAAGGATAATACACAGAGATTATGAACTTACTCCACGCAATTATCAAGAGAGAGAGAGAGAGAGAGAGAGAGAGAGAGAGAGAGAGAGATCCATTGCCTGTGCCCATTGTGTACCGTATACCTGTATATATCTCTGTATTATTATGTGTGTTTCTCTCCCCCACCAGTTTTTTTTTTTTTTATCTGTTGTCTTTCCCATTTGTCATTCATCTTCCACTTCTGCCTACCTATTTTTTTCCTTTTCCTTACGTCCTATTGTCTTCTTTATTTCCTCTTATTCTGTGTTTCCTCATCTTCCTTGCCTCCCCTTGTTCTCTGCTTCTCCTTCTTTCTTGTTTCCCTTTCTTTCTTTCTCCTTTCATTCTTTTTCTTTGTTTCCTTGTCCCTCTTCTTCCTAGTTTTGAGATACATATTTTCCAGTGTTCTTCGTTTATAACTTCCTAGTCCGTCATTTGTTATTCCACTTCATTTCTCATGAAGTGGAATCTTAGGTTAGGTCATGTCCGTCCGTACTCAAGTCCGTTAGTCCGTTCGTCCGTTCATTTCTGTATCTCAGAAACCACTTGTTGGAATTTTCTCATATTTTGTATGTATGATTGTAGGGCCATATAGGAGGTTGATGGCAGTCTTGTCGAAATTTTGAAATGAATCCAAGATGACTTACATGACCAATTTTCTATTTTTTAACCTTTAAATCCTTTGTATCTCCTTTACTTTAACAGATAGATTTACAGGTTGTAACGAAGTGGAATATAGTCTCTTTGGGACTCGTTTCTCACCTACTCATCACTCATTCTTTTCCCAACTTTTCCTTCTCTCATCCATTTGTACCACCTACATCCGACATCACTTCATTTCCTCTCACAAACTTATGCAGTTGCACTCGTCTTCCCCTTCTTTCTCCTTGGTCTTCCACGTTTATATTTGTATATTCTTCATTTATAACTTTCTGTATCCTTTCTATATTTGTTTCTCTCTGTCTGCCCCTCACTGTTTCTCAAATTATTCCTGCCCTTCACCTTAGCGACTACGTCTTTTTCCTTGTTTCCCCCTTCTTCATTGGTCTTGTTTATTCCAACCCTTCGCTTAGTCTTTTTCCTTGTTTCCCATTTCTTCTTTGATCTTGTTTATTCCAACCTTTCAACATAGCGACTTAGTCTTTTTCCTTGTTTCCCTCATCTTCTTTGGTCTTGTTTATTCCAACCCTTCACCATAGCGACTTAGTCGTTTTCCTTGCTTCCCCCTTCTTTTTTGGTCTTGTTTCGTTTATTTGTTTCTTTCTCGGTTTCCGCTCAGTCTAACATTTTTACCCAATCTTTCCCATCGTCTTTCCTAGTTATTTTTCTCTCATTCACTTTATTCTTCCTCAAACTTCGACCATCATCATTTTCTACTCGCTTTCACTTTCTTCTTTCTTCTTGGTCTTCTCGTGGTTCCTCCCTCCTGTAGTTAACATGCAAGGCCTGATGCTCATAACCCTCAGTCACCCTCACCCGCAAGCTGCCCGTGTTGATACCCCTCCCCCCCCACCTTTACCCTTACCCTTTTCCAGCCTCCAGCTCTCCGAAGTATTCTCCCCAGCGTCTCACCTCCTACATCTACGTCTTTATAGTTTCACCCTCACTTCTTCATAGACTTTTGCCGGACATTCCGAGGACGGGGCCTAAAAACGCCTTTGTCACTGAGTTACTGAGAGCCTTATTATCTTACACCAGGCAGTCCGGCGCCTGTCACACCTATATTGTCATAACGCAAAACTCCTGTCATGAGCTTGTAGGATCGGTAAGTTTCGAAATTTTGAGAATTTGATGTTTAACCTGTGGGAATATGCAGAATGGTTGAAACCTAGGAATAGTTTTGGAGAAGGTCTGTACCCTTCACGATTTGCTCCAGAATGCATGTTTTGAGATGTTTAGGTTTATTGTAAATTTTAGCTTGCTTCTGATATCCTTTATTTAGTTTGGGTAAGTATGCATACATCTAAGTGGGATAGGTCCGTCGCGAGTTTGTAGGTAACTCTTGGTTTAAAACTATTGAGAAATTGTCTTATACAGGTAAATAGTAAGATAGGTTAGTAGGTAGATAGACGGGTTGATAAATGAATAGATTAATGGAAGATATGGGTCATATTAAGTGAAGGGACAAAAGGATTCATAGGTCGTTGGATTTTTTAGTAATGATAAAAATATATGGTTTAGTAGGTTAGCCAGATGGGTAAGTGAATGTTCTGTGAATGTACAGATGTGTGTAACGGCCGAGTTTGGCATCTATCGCGCTACGTTGTGAATTGCCAAATGTACCCAGCTTGTCCGTTATCTCGAGTTTAATCCAAAAATCCTTTTAAGCAGAATATTGTGTTTCTGTGTTAACACATTTGAATAGGGGATGACAGGAAACCGCGTTGCTGTTCTAGTTCCGCACCGTGGCTTCTTTCCACCTCAATCTTCTCCAGCCTCCCCATCGTATCCATGTTTTATCTCCAGTCGTTATCCTCTCAACATCTCCTCTCTCTGCTTCTCCCAAGGGTGTTCTGTCCACCTCTCTACACTCTCCACCGCTCCTGTCTTTTCTCTCAGGCTTCTTTTCTCTACACCTCTCCCAAGTTTCCTCTCCCTTTCTCCCAATTTTTTTCTCGCCAGCCTCTCCCCTACCTATACCTGTCTCCACTCATGCCCAATTTTCTGTATACCTCTCTCCACTCTCCTACCCTTTCCATGTTTTCTTTTCAACCTCTCTCCATTTCACCTTTCTTTTTTATCCCAAGTTTCCTCCCCCTCTCTCAACAGCTTCCTCTCCTTAATATCCACCCTAGCCTGTCTCCTGTCCCCACCTTCTGTTAACTCTCCCAGACCCGTTTTCTTCTCCTGTTGTCCTTCCCTCTCCCCTCTTTCCCCTAGCACTCAAAATATTCTCTCGTAAACCTCCCAGTCTCTCTCTCTCTCTCTCTCTCTCTCTCTCTCTTTGAGGAGATTTTTAAAACAAGAAATTAAGATACTTAACACATTCGATGTTAGAAATGATATGTCTGAAATACAGAAAGATACAGCGGCTAAAAAATGAAATAATGTTAACATGCAAGAGATGCACCACTAATATAGGCAAAACTCACTACACTATAAGCACAGTGGAACAATGGAATAAGCTACTATCAGTAGCAGCTATTGCAAAAATTAATTATGTATTAGAACTTTGGCTTGGCAAACAGTTTGAGATTAAAGGCTATAACTATTTAAATGTAAATATCCAGGTTAAATCATATGCTGACGAATGTGAGATGACTGCCTAATTGCGAGAACATATTACGATTGTGCATAATACTTTTATTTCTTGATTTGCAGATTAGAAATGGCTTGGTGTAGTTGTTCCTATTTTGCCTACTCTGAAAGACTTTCCATTCTTAATCATTTTAACAAGTACGATGTTTTTCTGTTTTATTCGTGACCGTTTTTGTCGGATAATATAACGGTGGGGAAAGCCTTCCTCTTTTCTCTCCTTTCCTTATAAAAATTGTCTGGTTCCCAGTAGAAATATTTTTTCTAACACCTTCGTTTAGGACAAATAAACCTCATGTTATCTTTACTTCCTCTCTCTCTCTCTCTCTCTCTCTCTCTCTCTCTCTCTCTCTTCCCCACCTGTGTGTGTGTGTGTGTGTGTGTGTGTGTGTGTGTGTGTGTGTGTGTGTGTTTTATGTGTACAACTCTGGGCATAGGCTTCACAGTCTGTTCCCAAGGCCCAGTAGTCCTCCTACGTACCATACATGTCACCACTTCGGCACTAACACCCACCGTCCATATTGAATACATTCTAGGGCTGTCTCATACAGGACTGATGTATTGGTATTTGCGGTGTGTGTGTTTGTGCCTGTATTTATGTGTATCTACTCTTCATCCCATTAACATCATCGTCATTGTCATCATTTATTACTTCTCCTTATTCTTCTTATTATTCCTCTTCTTCATTCCTGTCTCCTTCCTTGTGTTTTTTACTCTTCATTAGTTAGTTATTGTCTATTTAGCTATCCATACGTTATATAAATAAATAATATATATATATATATATATATATATATATATATATATATATATATATATCTATATATCTATATATATATATATATATATATATATATATATATATATATATATATATATATATATATATAGTTATACATATTCAAACACACACTTTCTCTCCGTCTGTCTGTCTGTCTGTCTCTGTCTCTGTCTGTCTGTCTGTCTGTCTCTCTCTCTCTCTGAAAATAGGAGTTATTTTGGAAAGAGGTACGGAAATGTTGAAGTGACAGAGGAAAGAAATGTGAAAGTGTGAAGGATGTAAGTGGTAGATTATTAAACCATGAAGATGAAGGAAGGACCAGGTGGAAAGAATATTTTGAAAGCTTAATGAATGGGAATAGAGGGAGGAGTGCGGCTGTAAACATGATTGGTTTGGGGTGTGTGCAGAGAAGGAATGCAGTGCCAGGAAACGTGACACTCTCACAGGTGAAGAACGTTATGAAGCGGCTGAAAAAATGGGAAAGCAGCTGGGTTGATGAGGTGTATGCAGAGACGATTATGTGTCGTGGAAAGTGCTTGTTGGAGATATGTAAGAAGACATGAATAAATGAAACGGTGCCAGCTGCGTGGAAAAAGGCTGTGATTGTACCCCTGTACAAAAATAATGATGAGCGAAGTGAATGCAAGAATTATCGTGACATAAGTTTATTGAGTGTTTGGTGGGAAAGTATATGGAAGAATGATTACAGATAAAGTATGAGATATATTACAAGACCTAGTGAGTGATGAACAGGGTGGCTTTAGGAGTGCCAAAGGATATGTGAATCAAATATTTGTAGTTTGACAGATAGTGGAGAAGGTTTATGAGTGGGACTATAAGGTGTTTATGGCACTTATGGATCTGGAAAAAGCATACGACAAAGTAGACAGAGGAGGATTGTGGAAGGTTTTACGCATGTACGGTGTAGATGGTAAGCTGCTACGTGCCGTCCAGAGTTTTTATGGTGGTAGTGATTGTGTAAGGTAACTGGGCATCTAATTGAATAGTTCACGATCAATGTGGGCGTGCGATAAGGTTCTGGGATGTCCCAATGGTTTCTCTCTCTCTCCCTCTCTCTCTCTCTCTCTCTCTCTCTCTCTCTCTCTCTCTCTCTCTCTCTCTCTCTCTATATATATATATATATATATATAATTTGCCACTTGCAAATGCCGGACAAGAACTTGGTAGACTAGTGCAGAGTTTTGCTGCTGTCTGTGTGCGTCGTGCCTTGAGAGTAAATGCAGAAAAGAGTAAAGTGACGGTAATTGAGAGAGAAGGTGACTCCCAGTGCGACGTTACAGTGATTGGAGAGAGACTGGAACTGGTAAGAGAGTTCAAATACCTGGGTACGGTGATAGAAAAGAGGAAAATTGGCCAAAGAAGTGGAAAGTCGAGTGACACAAGGAAGGAAAGTAACGGAGTAAGGAAGTCTGTGGACACTAAAATCAAAAAGAGTGTACTGAGATGGTGTGATCATGTGGAGAGAATGGATAACATCACAGTGGTGTGTGAGGAAGAGAGGTATGGAAGTTGGTGAGACGAAGGGACTGACAGGAGACCGAGCTGGCAGGATGAATATTGTGAGAAGTGCATGATCAGAGAATTTGGTACCCCTTTATAACGTGACAGTGTTCGGACTGACTCTATCGGATACATTTTCGGATACATCTATGTGATACTACAGAATGTGATGAAAGTTTTTGGGGTATCAAAGAGAGCCAGGATTTCCGAGGCTTGAATTATGAGTGAATGGAAGCGTGGCCCAGTGGACTGGGCAATCTTAGGCTGTCTGGATTTTGCTGCGTCTCAACCTGCCCTATGGCAGGAAAGGAGGTCCGGATGATGATGATGTAAGAGATATATATATATATATATATATATATATATATATATATATATATATATATATATATATATATATATATATTATCTTCCAACTTGACTCCTTATATACTGTACGTACATTATTACCTCCAACCCTTCCAACATGGGAGCAGTCTTCTTTCTTAGACTCAGTTTCTCTCATATATTTATTTTCCTCTCTTACTACAATATTTTCCATGTCTTCCCCCACACTTCTTTTCTCCTTTCACCTATTTTTCCGTCCCTCTATTCCGCCTACTCTAGCGCCAAGCAATCAACTGGTCTCCCATATCCTTTTATCCGCTCACGAAACCCAGATCACCTACATTCTCCCTAATAACTTTCCACACACGCTGCCAGTCCTTTCACATTCTCCCTGCCATTTCCCACATTCTACCACTTCTCTCACATCCCCCTTGATAACTTCCTACGTCACCTCTGATAATCTCCTACATTTGCTCTGTTTTTCATCATCTTTCTTTGGCATCTTGCACTCTTTCTATAACCTCCCGTACACACTCTTAGTCCTTTGACACACTATTTACCATCTCCCACATCCCCCATCATAATCTTACATAACCACTCTCAGTCCTTTCACATACTCACTACCACCTCCCACATCCCTCACCATAACCTTCCACACCCACACCCATTCCTTTCACACACTCCCCACCACCTTTCACTTTTTACCATGTCTCCTACCCGCACCTCCAGTGGCTTCCAATACATTCCTTTTAACACAGTGCGTGCCACCTCTTACACAGGACCTGTCCTTTCACACTCCCTACCACTCAGCTGTCGCTTTGTGGCTTTTCGATTGAGCTGCCTCCCTCTCCGCAGAACTCGTCTTTTCATTAGAATTTTCAATTATTCAGAGTTGTGGCACGATTTAGGGGTGAGGACAGACCTTTTAATTTAAATGTGTGTTATACCATCGCTTAGATTATGATGGTTTCCTAAATTTTCAGTTATATTACGGAGTGCTGGAGATGTAAAGGAATGGTTCGAATGCTGACCTTGGTTTGGACAGTATTATAATACTTTGGTGACTCATATATCTATCTTCCTATGAAAATTTCATTGTTGTTAACTATACAACGGATTTCATATTGCTTCTGAGATTGTATTGTCGAAAAACTCAGTATCACATCTGATATTAAAGAGATTATTGGTTAAAGCAAAAATGAAATCGAGCATACACCTCCAGCCAATCAGAATCTCGGTGGGAACAGTGTTGCCATACATGCCTGGCCGGATTAATTGGTATGAGGTATAGTAAAGCAATGCAAGCAGCTCCCGCCCGGCCGTTAGCGAGGACAGAACTGTCAGTGTAGACATGGATAGGATGGGAAGGGTGTGTGCAGGCTAGGATGTTAAGGGTTTCAATGATAGTGAGCAGTGAAGGGAATGGTAAATGATGAGAAGCGGTAGCGCAAGGTGTGTAATGCAAAGCAGGAGTCGTATGTGCCCAGGTAGGGGGCAAAGGGTCAGTAGGGATGGGAGTGACAAGATCAGCATGGATACTGTTGGGATCTCGACCAGAAAGCTTGGGATAACCTTTGAGTGCAGAATGAATTCTTTTAAGCCAGGATGCAAGGCCTGGCACATGGGTGTGCCGGATCTAGTCAAGGTGAGTGGTATCTGTGAGAATACCAACCAGTCAGGAGAAAAAGGATGGAGCAGGAGACAGAAATGTGGTCAGACACTCTGTGGCAAAGCAGACACCAAGCATATGAATGCGATTAGTAATGGAATATAAATTGAGCTCAGAGAACATGTTGACTAGTCTGGCAGAATTGGGTCAGTGAAGAATGAGATGCCTCGCCCAATTCTGTACCACTTCAAGTGGTCAGAGTTGTGCTGAGGGGACAAGAGAGAGAGGGATAGCATAATAATCAAGAAGGGATAAAAAATGTAAAAGGTAAAATGATCTAGTGATGGGGATGCTAACCCCATGCTAATCCCATTCTGCAGGGACACTGCCTTCACACAGATTCTGGTTGAACAGTGTAAGTAAAGGATTGCTAGGGACTTGAGCAATGAGTCTTAGTGTGGCATAGGTGATCCTGTCATCACCCGAGGCATTTGCTGTCCCTTGCAATAGGGCAAGGCATAACTCATCACTGGTGATGGGGCAATTATCGAGGGGAGAGAGCGTGGACCAAGCTTGTGCAATGCGTGCTAGCCTGTTGCCGCTAGCAACCAAGAGGTGAGCCTTGATGGTGGGAGGCAGGGATGTCTGTTAAGATTGGGTGGACCATTTATCAACTGGACTGTAGGCATATTCCACAGGATTGTGGTGTAAAAGGAGGGTAAGGGAACTCACATGACTGAACAACTCTGTTAACAAACCGTCAAGCCCTAGATAGAGGAGTGTGTGCGTTAATATTCTGAAGAAAGCTGTTCCAACACTCCTGGCAATCACTGTGTTTGAGATCGCAGAAGGACCTGGCTGCAGTGAGATAAGGGTGGAGGTTGTCAGCCGTACGGTCAGCTCGGTACACAGAAGCTGCTCGCCAAATGTCCTCCAGTACAGGAAGAGTGGTTTTGTGGTACATCATTATACCATATGTATCTGAGAATGACTGTGAAGAACCTTCTTACGGTATGTTTAACATACTTTCTCTTTAATTTTATCATTAACCCCCATCCACTGGAAACATCTACTCACGTCACAAACTGGCTTCCACAGGGCAGCCGGGTAGCAGCTATACACGCAAGTGTCTTCCCTCCATCATTTGAACCGGCCACTATTTCCTCTCACCACCAGAGAGAAGAGAGGGAGTCCCTCCATAGCACACAGTAGAGAGTCAATCAGTCCTGTGCATTTGCCAGGTGTACAACAGTATCTTCAGGTTCCTATTTGTCTGAGTCCATCTTGTTGGCAGTTGCATTATCCACTCTAGCCAAGCCTCTTTCCAAGGATACTAGAAAAGGGCTCAGTGATAGTGCCAGAAGTCATGCCTTTGATCCAACAGTGTCTAATTTATGTAGTAGTGGAGAAGTTATCATTTTGAAAGCAAAGCCATAGTTGGCAACACAGGCAGACGCACAAACACGTCCTGCTCTTTTGCCAAAATTTAGTTCTCTTCCTCACTACATTACTCATCAACGCAACGACCTACAGATCTGGAGATACATTCATTCACAAGAGAAATAGTTGTTGAGTAATATGGTCTTTAATTTGTTTCTTTAAGTGCTATACTTTCTGAGACATTAATGTTTAAAAATAAGCAATTTCAGGGAAATTGTCCATAGTGAGGTGACGACTGCGTTAAAAATAGCCCGGCGTTTGGGGGTTTAAGAAAAGAGAAATGGTTAGGATGCATTCTATCCTATTAGTAAGAGAGTCAAAGAATTTTTCATAGTCAGTAAAATTAGGGGATAAGCAGACAGACAGATACATACAGTATAGTCAGAGAATTATAGGAAAGCCTATGCCAAAGAGTAGAGAATTCAGAAGAATCAAGTTCAGGAACACGAAAGCAAGATAAGTTGTTGCATACATATAGCAACGGCCACCTTTGGCTTTGAAATGAGTATAGAGAAAGTAGGAGGATACAAAGAAGGTTTGCTGTCAGTTGCCTCAGAGAGCAGGACCTCAGTTAGGAAGAGAAGTTGAAGTTTAGAGGAGGAGAGATGGTGCTCAACTGACAGAAAGTTAGAGGAAAGGCAGCGTTGTTGCAGAAATGAAGAAGAAGTGGGTCAGACAGTGGTTCCAGGCATCTTGCTGGGTTGTGGTAGGGATTATCATATTAAAGGCCAGTTTACAATACAGAAAATAAGCGTTTGAGGGCTTGTTTTCGTAAAATGTTCATAAACTTGAAAAAAAAGAAAAAACTAAAATTACTCTTAATACAGTATGATGTAGGGATGAAAAAGTGAGGAAACAAGAGATGGAGAAAGCATAGACACAAGACAGTATTTGGAATGGGAGAGATTCAGGATCTGCACCCATATTGCAATCTGTACTAAAAAATCGTTTGAAACTGATGGAATGTACATACTGTATAAGACTTTCATGGGGGCGAGGGGGTTGGTGAGGATCGTGTAACCCCAGTCCCCCAAAACCTAAAGTTCCACCTGACTGATGTAATCAGTAGCATTTTGAAGCAGTTCTTGATTTTTTTTTTTTTTTTTTTTTTTTTGAGGAGGGAAATAATTTGCCCACCAATCTGGGAACATTGTGAACAATTTACTTTAATATAATGAAATGTATGTTGAATTTTTGGCAAAGTATTTTAAAATTTATACAGTTTTATTTGCCATGCACATACAGATTTTCCAAACATTTTAGTGGCAACACTGTTACAAAGTCATACATTCGGTATATGTAATTGTTTCTGTTTTTTTTTTTTTTAATCTTTCTCCTACAGTTAATTACATGGACGTTTCACTAAACGCTCCCGCCACCGTGTGTTTCGTAGACACTGATCTGCATAGGTATAGAACTGAATCTCCTCTCATCCCATGTGATCTCTTGTTTCTGCGTGTGTTTTTTGTTTATTTTTTTTTCCTGCGTTTTTACAATTCCTTTATCTAAACTGTAATTTTAGCATAAAATATCTGCTTTTTGTTAATAGGCATGACATGCTCTCTTGCTCTACCATCTTCCTTACCTCTATCATTTCCTATAACTCTTCTGCCGCCCGATTTTCTCTTATGGTCACTCACTTTCTCACCTTTTTCCCGCTGTGCATTAATACATTATTGCTCACTCTTCTTATACCCTACATTATGTTCACATAAATATTCCAAAACATTGTTGGCAAACTATTTTTAACTCGAAGGTTTATTTTCACATTATCAACCACAAACTATTGTTGGTACAGGTATGAGGACTCATCCTGTATTTTCTCTAATAATCTCAATCTTGATCGGGAGAACTCTAGTACTGTATTTCAGCTGACACCAAACTATTTTATTCAAATGAGTAAGCCAAGAGAGATGGAGTTAACAGTGATACTGTTAACACTTTCTTGATCAGGGCAATTCGAGTATTCTGTTCACACTAACAACAAACCATTTTATTCAGCTGATAAGCTGAAACTGAAGTTAGACCCTGGAAAGGTTAAACTCTCCTATTATAATGGAGAGGAATGTGATAGTTTAATATTCTGTCCAGTCTGATTGTACTTCCTCTGACTTTTGCCTCGGTCTGAAATCTTTTCTAGGCCATCTTCTTTGTTCTGCTTCAGTCCACTGACCATATTTACCGTACTGAACTTTTCTGTTCCTCCTGGATTTAGCCTGCTCCAGGAAGAGCATTTTTAAAGGATCTTAACAAATTCACAGGATAAACTAATTTTCATACCGTTAACTATTATCAGAGGTCTCTGCGACTTTCATGTTTATTTTCGCAGTAAGACTGAATCCAAATTGACTGTGAAGTGCTGGGTAGCTGTATGGAGGGAAAACATATGCAGTACAGTCAAATATATACCCAACTTTTGGTTTAAGATGTTTAAAAATAGGGCACAGGGTTTGTCATTGCAACTGCTCTCAGCAAGACAGGTTGGCAGTTACATTCAGTCCCCCTTTACCAGTAATCCTCACTAACCTCTGCCAATGGACTATACCAAGTCTCCCTCTGTCTTTAATCTTTGGAAGCGTAAGATTTTATGTGCAATATTGTTGTGTGGTTGATTTGTTAGCAACTGATAAACTGTATCTAAATATGCCCTAAATTCATTAAAATAATGTTGCTAGTTATTTCAATAACATGAATCGGCTATAATAAATTTCAGATCAGCTGCAGTCAGTGTTTTCAAAATTCACGCACATGCAATAAGAGGTACATCAGAATCAGTTAGGAACTTATAATAACAGATAATATACTTTTGAACACTGTTAATCTATTCTTTAATATGACGTTAATTTTGTTGTGTTATAATGAATAGCTCCCAAGGCATTATGATTTTGTGTGAACAAATGCATTCTCAAGATGCATGAGATAATGTAACTGGGAAAAAATGACAGCAATTAGTAACCCTTGATTTATATTCTTATATAACAAATTATTACTTGTTAAAATAAAATTGCCTCCAATTATTTATAAAATGTCATTTCTAAAGTTATTAAAATGTAAAGGCAAAAACTCATGAACAGCAAGCAGCCTAGTCGCGGTAATGAAAAAGTAAAATATCAATCAATCAATCAATCAATCAATCATTTCCTGTGGCACCCTCGGGGATGCATAGGGCCTCGATGAACTCACACCACCACATCCTATCTTGTGCTAACTCCTCAAGATCTCCCCAACACTCATCTCCAGCTTCCCGTCTCATTGTCCTCACCCACGTCTCTTTTGGCCTTCCTCTACCTCTCCTACCAAGTGCCACCCACCCTGGTGTACCTCGTACTATTCCCTGTCTTCTATACACATGTCCTAGCCACTTCCATCGTGAGAACCTAACATATTCATCGACCGGCTGCACTCCCGTTATTTCTCTAATTCTACTATTTGGTATCCTTTCCCACCACTTAACTCCTAATATTCTTCTAAGTGCTTTGTTTTCAAACACCAAGAATTTATTTTCCATAGTCACTGTGCTGTACCAAGACTCGTGTCCATAAATTAAGATACTCCTAACCATTACCTTATAAAGTTTGATTTTTGTATGCACAGAAAAATTGTTATTATTCCAAATATTTTTAAGCATTCCCATTGCCTGATTAGCCTTCTTTAATCTTTCCTCGAATTCAAAGTTCAAAGAACCATCCTTGGCTAAATAAGTACCTAAATATTTAAACCTATCAACTTGCTTTACAACCATAACTCCAATTACACATTCCTGCGCATTTTCCATATTCATATTGATTATTTCAGTTTTTCCACAATTAATAACCAAACCCACCTTGCGCCCTTCACTCACCAAACTGTCCAACACTCTCTGCATCTCTTCTGGCCCATCACAAATCAAAACTATATCATCTGCATAATCTAAATCCAAAAGTTTCCTGTTCTCTCCCCAAAGTATACCTGCACCGGTTTCTGTTCCAACGCGTTTCATAATGTAATCAATGACCAATATAAATAGTAAAGGCGATAGAACACCACCTTGAATTACTCCAGACTTGACTTCAAACGAATCACTCAGACAACCATCAACCATCACTTTACAAAATGTGTCCTCATGCATGTTCATAATGACCCTCACAAACTCCTCTGGTATTCCATAATGTCTCATGATCTTCCCCATAGTCTCTCTCGAAACACTATCAAAAGCCTTTTCAAAATCAACAAAACAAAGACTTAACGGTACTCTCATTTCATTAACTTGCTGCATCAAATGCCTAACTATAAAGATCTGATCATTGCAACCACGTTCCTTTCTAAAACCAGCCTGTTCATCCATCAGAATACCCTCAACCACCAGCTCCAACCTATTTAACAACACTCTACTGAAAACTTTCAAAGCTATCGGTGACAAAGAGATTCCCCTCCAATTACCACATTCACTCAGGTCTCCCTTCTTCGGAACTTTAACAATTACACCATTCTTCCAAACTGATGGTAGTAACCCCGTCACCCAAATCTTATTGAATAGCTTGGTCAAGATCATTATTAATCTATCCCCCTCCACTTTAAACATTTCCGGAAATAAACCATCCTCCCCTGGTGCCTTATTATTCTTTAACTGTTTTACTGCTTTCTCCACTTCTGCAAGCCTCAACTCTCCTGTTTCTATATTTAAATCTTCCTGAGCAGGCGGTATATCCTCTTCTGGTGGTATTGGTCTATTAAGAACTGTCTCAAAATGCTCTTTCCATCTATTTTTAATATCTCCATCTTTGGTCAATAAATTTCCTTCCCTGTCTCTAACTGGTATTTCCTTGCGTTTACCTGCATTACCACTCAGTTCTCTAATCGATTCATATGCTATTCTTTGACTCTGTCCATCATTTTTGTTTATTAAGATTTCACAGTCTCTGCAACCTTTTCATCCACACATCTTCTTTTATCTCTCCTAGCTAACCTTCTTACTTCTGAATTCAAACTCCAGTACGCAGCTCTTGTTAATTCAATCTCTCGTTCATCAACGCATTGCATCTCACTCCTCAATTTAGCCTCACCTCTCTTTTTTATCATATCCCACGTTTCCTCTGATATCCATTTCTTTCTCCTGAATCTATGTCTCCTTCCAATCGTACATTCAGCAGTCTCATGCAAAACTTTATTCACATCCTCCCACATCTCATCTACACTTCTCTCCCCCTCTTCCAACGTTTCCAACACCAAAAACCTATTTCTGCATTGTAATATGAATTCCTCCTTTTCTTCTCCTTCCCTTCTAAGCTTAACAATATCGTATCTACCAACACCAGATTTTTCCTTCTTCTGATTTTTAAGTTTAAACCTTATTTTTGCAATGCTGAGTTGATGGTCACTACCAGTATCCGCTCCCCGTTTAACATGAACATCTAGCAGAGAACTTCTATGCCTCCTACTGATAGCGATGTGATCAATCTGATTTTTATATTTTCCACACGGCGACACCCAAGTTGTCTTATGTACGAGTATATTGCAATGCTGAAAGAGTGTGCCCCCGATGACTAAGTCATTTGCTAGACAGAAGCTTCCAAACCTCACTCCGTTTTCACTCATCCTACTACCAACTCCCATCTTACCCATACATGCCTCAAATCCCTCATTTGAACAGCCCATTACTGCATTAAAGTCTCCAACGCAGATCAAAACATCATGTCTAGGTACCCTTCCTACTCCTTCTTGCAACTTTTCATGTGTCTTTCCTTTCATCGAGTGCATCATTAGTAGGTGCATAACACACAAACAGACTGATGTTGCCATGATTTGATTTAAACCGTGCGTATAACAATCGCTCATCTATAGGATCCCACTCACATAAAGCCTTATTTGCCTTACAACCCAGCAACAATCCTACTCCCTGATAATGCATTCCATCCTGTCGGCCAGATATCAATAAACGTATACCATCCTCCAAATCCAACTTATCGACTCCAGTTAATCTAGTTTCTGTCAGAGCACAAATATCAAGTCCGTAATTTTGAAAAACCTTCACTAACTCATCGATTTTACCGTCATGATTTAGCGTTCTCACATTCCAGTTACCAATTTTAATTGTATTTTTTGCATTAACAAAGGAAATAGATTGTAATTGAGGCAACCGTGAGATTCTTAGCACCCCCTGCCCATTTAAGGGCTGCACGGGACTGGGGGCCATTATTGTTCTTTCAGAGTCCATCAAGGTTTCTTTGGCTAACTTCCTGAACACCTCGCCATTGTGTTGCAGTTGCAGTGGCAGCTAACTTGCCTGATTGCCCACACCCGAAAGACCCAGCTATGCTGTAGCCAGTCACGTGCCGGCATGCTTCCCAGCCATTTCACTTTCTCTGCCTGAGAAAGCAACCACCCCCCTGCTCCCGAGGGCTTTTGATCTGTGTAGGTAGAGGGCGATCACTCCCTCACTAGCCATATACAGTGTATATACAGTGTATAGGCTACACTCACCACAAAGTAAAATATAATACAGAAAAATAAAATCTATAATCTCTCAAAAGTTTTTTACATTACATTAGCATCCGTACATTCCACACATCACTGAACTAGACTGTTCCAGAAACTGATGTTAAAGTCATGGATGGTGGCCATAAGACTGGACAGAATGGCTATGGTGTATCCCTTTAAGACCGACTGAAGGGAGATGCAGACTTATGGAACAAGATGACCAATAGTGCACCTATTGGCTTGGTATGCATCATCCAAAGATGTGAACATAAAAGAAGGCTTTCAAACGTTATCATTGATAAACTCTTCTCTCTTTTACCGTCTAGCAGTAATTGCCTGTTCCTCCACAGATCTTGCCATCTCCAACAAATGACTGAGGAACATGAATCTACAGAATTCAGTACTGTTCATGTACCCTGAAAGAACTATCACCAGAATGTGTGAAGCTTGCTTATGAAAAGAACATGGATACGACAAACAGATTCGAGTAATGTTTGACAGTTACTCAGTTGTTATTTCAGAGAAACGGGACACCCGAGAGAGAAGAAAGAGTAGAGCTCAACAGTCAAGTTCCTTCACTATGAACGATTCCACATGGCTTCAAGATCAACATGGATTTTCTTCCAGCAATGGAACATAAGGTTCTCTTACACTGCACTTATCGTCAATACTCGTTGAAGACGGTATCTGTAAACATTTTCACTGTTACAAGCAAAGGCGGTCATTAAAATCATCACTGTGAGGCACTTGGGCTAAGTTGTCAGGAAAAATAAAAAAACAGTGAATGCTACTGAAAAGACTGAACGCAACTTGTATAGGGTTCTTAGTCCACGTCTCTTCGCAGGGCACTGATTTCTATTAATAACATTTAGATGGTATCGTCTTCATCGAAAATATCAAGTGACTCTTTGTGGCGCCAGTACAACATGGAGGCAGATTCATTTAGAGCCAGTATTCAAAACAGTTGGCTCAGAAAATGCTGCTGACATCATAAATTGGCACAACTTACCTGGGTTTGGTATAACTGGCAACAAGACGAAGGGCTGTTTCAAGAAATTTTTATAGGCTTCTCCCGATATTACTGAAGGGATAACAAACCTTGGAAGTGACAGCAAGCTTCTGAAAAACCATCAAAGTACGTGAACTGTTCTTCTGTTCCATGTATAAGCAAGGAAATGAAACGTGCATTGATACCAAATGCTTGAGGTGGCAGGTCTTAAGACACCTGAATAAAGATGAAGGAATTGAAAAACCATCTCCAACATATGGGGCTTGACTTGAACAAATCAAGAATGCGCACACATAAGCCAACGTACTGTTTCAAGATATTCTTACTCAACCGAAATCCTTTCACATTAGGATGGAAACAAAGTGGTCAGTCCTTATTTTCAGTATTATCCAAAGTTCCATTGGCACCAGAATCCATCACTCAGTAGGTAAGACGTAAATGTTGATTATCCGTCAACTCAAAATGTGACCTTATTTCTGTACATGCAAGTCATACAAAATGGTCTGTACAGAAGTGTGTGGCAGTGGACGGGACAACAGTCATTGCATCAGTGTTGTTTCATTGACTCATCTTGATGAATATCCATTGGACTGCAGGGTTCTGGCCACTTCAACAAGCCTATCCCGGAGGTCATTTTCTGAGGTTACGTTGGAGAATTGTCTCTGTTGTGAAAGTGTAGTGCATGAATTTATGTGGTGTTTGGTGTGGGGGGGGGGTGCATTTCAGTGTGGAGATAGTGTGCAATTTGTATTTTGTGGTAGTGTTGTTGTAGGGAATGATAGTGACCTTATCGTAAGCTGTCAGGAGTACTCGTGTCACAATGGGTAGAGTAGTCTCCGCAGATATCTGGCGGTTGCTCATGAAGGCTGCTATTTAATTGAAGGATATGGATGACTGGTAGCTATGTGTTTATGTATGTGTTAGTGAGTTGTGGCACTGAGGGGAGGAGAGGGGAGGATGTTACTGAGATGCCCTGCACAGTGTTGAGCTTGTGCTCTTTTTTTGTTGAGGGTGGTGGGATAATGCAACATATAATTACATAGGTGAGATGAGTCTTGAGCTGAAACGAAGAACTGTGTTATCTAATATTTATATGATCCTTGAATGATAGTAACTTTGTTTCTTGGTGTAGGCGTTCAGTATTCATGCTTTTAGTAAAATTGTATGACTTTTCATAATATTGTAGTAACATTGTGGTAATACATAATTGTAACATTGTGAATTGTTACATAATTGTATTGTAATTGTTACATTGTAGTAACATTGTAGTAATACATAATTGTAACATTTTATGAATTGTTACATAATATTGTGGTAATGCATAATTG